>NW_006296809.1:690890-693854 GCF_000327345.1 Myotis davidii | reverse complement strand
TTTTGCGTTTCAAACCCGGGCCCCCAGGCGCCCCGAGGCCGGCATGGCCCTGGGGCAGGTGCCGCCGCTGCCTCCGCTCCGGGGCCGAAGGGCACGATCGCCCACGAATACATGGCATTCGGCGATTTTTTTTTTCTTGCCCAGAATCTTAGAAAATGAAACATAATGGTTGACATCCTGCGGGTGCAGGTTCCAGCGACCAGTGCCCGGCAGTGACTGCAACTGGGTTTGGGCTTTGGGGGTTCGCGGGTGACCCCCGCCCCCCACATCCTCTGTGCTGGCGCCTGGCGGCTCTGGGCCGCGCTGAGCGCTGCGCTGGGAAATAAAAACCCTTCCATTTAGGGGCGGAGTCTTTGTCCAGCGCGTTTTCAAACGTTTGTGGTTTTTTGGATGGAGCGCATGTTACTTTCCTGGAAATATTAAAACTGCAGAACGGAACCGCACCAGGCGGGCCGTTCAGAGGGAAAGGACAGGCTTTTACTTCCAAGACCCCCGTTTTCAATCCAGACCTCGGGGAAAGGGAGGGAAGTGGGGAGAATGTTAACGGATTTCGATTCCACCTCCCTGACGGCACAGAGTTGGTGACGGGCGCCTGTCCGGAACCATCGGTACCTTTTACATCGGAGCGTCTTGTGCCCTGCACCTGTGGCAGGTGACTTTGTCAGAACCGTGGGCCGCCCTGTGCCCAGCGCCTGCCAGGGTTTGTGGCAGGTGCCTTAACACAAAGCTGTTTGAGTGGCTGACATGTACAGGCGGGGCCTCTGTTGGGCAGTTGGTTTGGGTGAGTTCCCAGGGTGGACTTGCCAGGCGGTGGGTAAAGTCCGAAGGCGGTTGGTGCCCTGAGGACATCCTGTGGGCTCTTTGTTTAACTGGATTTATGGGGGTGACATTGGTGAGTAAAGGTAAGTAGGTCTTGGGGATACGATTCTGTAACATCATTTGAGTTGAGGACTTGAGTCGTTGGTTCCAGAACAGGGAGCCTTGGCCTCGGGCCACTGGCCTTCGCACGGGGGGAGGGGTTTGGGAAATTCGCTGGGAAAAGGTTGGCTGGCTCCGGCGGAACTTCCTTTAGGCGGTGAGCGTGCCAGGGTGGGACCTCAGCAGGAGGCGCTGTCTCCGGTTCGGGTTCGAGGCCAGGCCCTTCCAGCGGTCGAGAGCCCCTCCCTGCAGGCTCAGTGGAGGCTGGCCCCCGAGGCCACCTCATTCGGTGCAGCACCTGAGCATCATGAAGACAGTGTCGCCTTCCAGTCCTCCATGGGCACCGTCTGAGGGGGGGTCCAGGGGGAAAAGGGGAGCCCGCCCCGGCCCAGCTCCGTGCTGGGCGGACAGGCCTGCGTTCAGTCCTGGTTGTTTGTGCTGTCACCCGAGAGGGAGGGAACTCGGACCTTTGTCCCGCGGGACCAGGGTGGGGTGGCCAGGATTCCAGGCAGGCTCAGGTGAGTCCGGCTGGTTTTTAAAAAATATATTTCGCCGAAACTGGTTTGGCTCAGTGGATAGAGCGTCGGCCTGCGGACTGAAGGGTCCATGAGAGGGAATCATTGATCGGCTGCCTCTTGTACACACACCCCCTACTGGAGATCGAGCCCGCAACCCGAGCATGTGCCCTTGACCGGGAATCGAACCCGGGACCCTTCAGTCCGCAGGCCGACGCTCTGTCCACTGAGCCACACCGGCCAGGGCGGCTGTTGGATCTTAAAGTCCCTTTTCCTTGTCAGATCAGGTTGCTTCCGTCTTGCAGGGCAGGAACCGTTTCTCCCTGAAAGAAACGTGAGTCACGTGGGCTGAGAGAGAGCTGGCGGTGGGAGCACATGAGCAGGAGCCGGGAGGCAGCCGTGACCGCGGCCAGGACCTGGGTGAGTAGGGCCCTGACCCCGGCCTTCCGGCTTCCCCTGCGATGCCCAGCACAGCCTCCGCGGGTCTTCGCTGCATCCCAGAGGCCCCGTTTCATTCTGCTAATTACCGATGATAACCACTGATTTCATTGGTCACCCATCATCCATGCTGTGTGTGTGTGTGTGTGTGTGTGTTCCTGTGTGCTGCTTAGTTATTCTTACTGCTGGCCCGTGTTGCGTTGTGTGAAAGCCCCCACGTGTCCACGCTCGCTCTCCCCCTGGCAGGCAGCTGGTTCCCAGGTGTGGAGCCCGTGTCTGCGGGGCCAGCTGCAGGTCTGTCCGTGGGGTTCTCTCTGGAACTGCTGGTTTGTAAGGGTCTGCAAATGTTTACCTTATGTCAACCTCGAATATATGATTTTTTAAAAATTTATTGGTTAGAGAAAGAGGAGGGGGAGAGAGAAACATTGATCTGTTGTTCCATTTATTAATTCATTGGTTGCTTCTTGTATGTGCCCTGACCAGGGATTGAACCTGCAACCATGGCTTAAAGGTTTGATGCTCTAACCAACTGAGCTACCTGGCCAGGACTACATACCCTTTCTTTTCTTTTCTTTTCAAATATGTTTTTATTGATTTCAGAGAGAAAGGGAGAGGGAGAGAGAGATACATCAATGATGAAAGAGAATCATCTATTGGCTGCCTCCTGCACGCCAGGGGATCAAGCTGAGAACCTGGACATGTGCCCTGACCAGGAATTGAACCCTGACCTCTTGGTTCCTGGGTTGATGCTCAACTACTGAGCCACCCAGCCCGGACACACGCCCTTTCTTGTGCTTATTGGCCACTTAGGAATCCTCTCCCGTGACCCTGCTTCTGCGTGTTTCGTATGGAGGTGTCGGAGTTGTTTCTACGTTCTGTGTGTGAATCCTTCTCCCAGGCTGGCACCTGTGATTCTGTGATGTTTTCTGATGAAACAGAAGGTCTTAACGTAGCCGGTGGCCGTTCCTTCCTGCCTTTCTGTATGGGCGGTGCCTCTGGGGTTTGGACTAAGGTGACCCTGCCCTGGGACCAGAAAGACGTTCCCGCGCCTTCTCCCTGGTCACCATGTCACACGTTGGCATCTCACACAGGA
>NW_006296809.1:688759-690715 GCF_000327345.1 Myotis davidii | reverse complement strand
GAGGGAGGGTCGAGGGCAGTTGGAGAGCCAGGCCCGCCCCCTGGTTGAATTCCCAGTTGAACTCAGGAGTTCGACCAGACAATTTGCATATTAGCCTTTTATTATATAGGATTTCTATCTGTTAGTTTCAGCATCTGTTGGTGATTCTTTTTTTAATCCTCACCCGAGGACATTTTCCCATTGATTCTTAGAGAGAGTGGGAGAGAGAGGGACAGACAGAGAGAAACTTAGATGTGAGAGAAACACATTGATTGGTTGCCCCCTGCACGCACCCCTGACCGGAATCGAACCCAGGACCCTGCCCGCTTCTGCGTGTTTCGTATGGAGGTGTCGGAGTTGTTTCTACGTTCTGTGTGTGAATCCTTCTCCCAGGCTGGCACCTGTGATTCTGTGATGTTTTCTGATGAAACAGAAGGTCTTAACGTAGCCGGTGGCCGTTCCTTCCTGCCTTTCTGTATGGGCGGTGCCTCTGGGGTTTGGACTAAGGTGACCCTGCCCTGGGACCAGAAAGACGTTCCCGCGCCTTCTCCCTGGTCACCATGTCACACGTTGGCATCTCACACAGGAGCGCTGCCGCCAGGCTTTTCCTTCGCCGCCTGCGCCTCCCGTGGGTGTAAGGGTCCATTTTTTTTTCCTGGACTGGGTGACAACCCTCCGAGCATCAGAGGCTGTGGAACCGCACCTGGGTATGTGCCCGACGGGGAAGGGACCCGCCCTCTGGTGTGCAGGACGGCATTCCAACCGACAGCCACCGGCCAGGGCCCGAGTGCTGCTCCGTCTGTCTGTCTCTGCACCAGTATGTCCCAGACCAGGAAGTGCCAGTCCCAGTTCTCCATGGGCAGGCCCTCTTCCCCGCCTCCTCCCCTTGAGGGAAGTGTCCCTTATCTCTCTCCCCTTTGTAATCTGTGTCCACCTGGTAGGGTTGTACTTTGAGACTAAACATCCAGTTATTTCTCAACTAGACGCCCGGTGCATGAATTCGTGCAGCATATTAGCCTTTTATTATATAGGATTTCTATCTGTTAGTTTCAGCATCTGTTGGTGATTCTTTTTTTAATCCTCACCCGAGGACATTTTCCCATTGATTCTTAGAGAGAGTGGGAGAGAGAGGGACAGACAGAGAGAAACTTAGATGTGAGAGAAACACATTGATTGGTTGCCCCCTGCACGCACCCCTGACCGGAATCGAACCCAGGACCCTGATGCTACAGACCTGGGGGGAGGGTTCTCACGGGACGTCGGGACTCCCCTCTGATGTCCCGCTGTTTCCTCACGGTGTCTCCACGGGGGTTTCTTTCGTTTATTCACTCAGGACGTGTGATTCCAAAGCTCACGTTTCCCAGCTGTGCTCACAGTATTGCCTTGGCACCCCACTCGGGTCCTGTCCTGGCCGCTGGCCCTGCCGGGGACCCGTGTGAGCTGAGGCCGTGGCGCCCCCCTCCCCCCTCCTTGTCTCCTCCAGCTCTGGGCTCGGGCACCAGCAGACTGCAGGTTTGTCTGGCGTTTTCTGGCGATGGCGTCAGATCCGGGCGGCGCCAGGCATGTCTCCTGCTGGTGATTTCTCCTGTGACCGCTGGTCACAGTGTCGGCCACTTTCTCAAGGGCAGAGCCGTGCTCCCTGTAACTTGGGAACTTCCCGTGGGAGGTGGTCTGCCCAGAGCACCCAGGTTTGTTCCAGCGGTTGTTTCACCTCTGGATGCCCCGCCTCCGTCCCGGGCGGTTCTGTGGCCTCTGCCCGCCCGTCCTGTCCCCATCAGAGCAGAGGGGCCTGTGTCCTCGGCTCCGTCCCTCCCTCAGCTCCTGGCGGCTCCTCCCGCTGGGCCCTCAGTGGGTGATCTGGGATCTCTGATCCTCATCTGCAGAGGCCTCAGGCCTGACCTGTGCCAGCCCTTGGCAGGTGGGGTGGCAGCTGGGTGGCCCCAGGGCCTCTGCTGGGGCGCAGCTCTGTGTGCCCCA
>NW_006296809.1:688146-688527 GCF_000327345.1 Myotis davidii | reverse complement strand
GCTTCCTTGTCTGATTCCTTCACTTCTCTGCGTGGGGCCGGAGGTTGGCAGGAGCCTGGGGCAGTTTAATGACCCACAGAAGGTTCCTCTGGTCTCCTGCTGGGCGGCAGGGACTCTGTGCTGCTTCCTCCTGGTTGGGGCCGGAGGGTCCCCGCTCCCAGGCGGTTTATTCCAAAGAAAACGCGGCGGCAGCGGGAGGCCTGTCTTGGGTTAGTGTCTTGTCGGGAAGGAGTGAGGACCAGCGTCCACTCTCATTTGTACGATGTTCTGAGCCCTCGCTGTGCCTCCAGAGGCACTTGGACGAGAAACAGGAACGTGCGGACTCGGGTGCCTGTGCCCTCGGCTGCCGGGGCCAGAGGCAGAGGCAGGTGGGGTCTGACT
>NW_006296809.1:680130-686811 GCF_000327345.1 Myotis davidii | reverse complement strand
GCGGGGAACAGCTGGGGGGGGGCATGGACCTGGTTGAGGGCACAGAGGTAGGTGGGGGTTCAGAGGTGGGTGGGGAACAGAGCTGGGCCCCGGGGGGCACAGGCAGGTGGGCAGGGCATGGAGCTGGGTGAGGGCACGGAGCTGGATGGGGGCACAGAGGTGGGCGTGACTACGGCTACAGCTCACCACTGGCAACCCCGTCCCGCAGGCGCAGTGCAGATGCTGTCCACCACATGCATCGGCTGCCTGAAGATTTTCGTCCCCTGCTGCCTGTACCAGCACAAAGTCCGGCTCGCCTACCCACCCAACTTCATCATGACCATGCTCTTCGTGGGCCTCATGAGGTGAGGGCCTGGCATTTGGGTGCGGGACTGGGTCCTTTTGCACGTTATTTAAAATGCTTTTGACTCCTTGGCTGGTTTTGCTCAGTGGATAGAGCATCGGCCTGTGGACCAAAGGGTCCCAGGTTCAATTCCAGTCAAGGGCATGTACCTCTGCTGCAGGCTCCTCTCCGGCCCAGGCACTGGTCAGGGCACATGCAGGAGGCAACACATTGATGTGTTTCTTACACATCAGTGTTTCTCTCTGTTTTCCCCTCTCTCATCCAATCTCTGTAAAAATCTCTGAACTTGTGCAGCCTGCGGGTCGCCCAGGACCGGCAGAGGCCACCATCGGGGGGCCTGGCATTGACAGGGGTGGGCTCTTGTGCCTCTGCCTCCCTCCAGCACAGAGACAAAGGCACTGGGAAGGCAGGAGGCAGCGTGGCTCCCAGAGGAGCGGCGGGGACACACATGGTCACAGCCAGGCTCCCGGGTCACAGCCGGGTCACAGCCAGGCTCCCAGGTCACAGTGGTGCCCGAGGGTCCCTTCTCGTGGGCGAGGCCCTCCCCGTACAAGAGGGCTGTCTGCCTCTCACGCCCGGGGTTTCAGTGCCAAATGAAAGGAATAAACCGCGTGGGCTCAGGCGCTGAGTCTCCCCACCCCCCAGTTTCTCCTTTTAAAATATCCTCAGCTGAGGGTTCAAAATAAATAAGTAAATAAATTTTTAAGAATCTATAATAATAAAGAACAGTTAAGAGCCAGTGGTCCTGGATTGTGAGGGGGTGCAAGCCCGGCTGTGGGACACCCCCCCCACACACACACACACACACACATGAATTTTGTGCACTGGGCCTCTAGTAATAAAATAAAATAAAATGCCTTTACCATCCGGCTGGTGTAGCTCAGCAGTTGAGATCAACCCAGGAACCAAGAAGCCTTCTATTGGATTCCCGGTCAGGACACATGCCCGGGTTGCGGGCTCCATCCCCTGTGGGGAGTGTGCAGGAGGCAGCTGATCAAAGATGTTACTCTCTCATTGATGTTTCTATCTTTCTATCCCTCTCGCTTCCTCTCTCTCTAAAAAAATCACTAACAACAGATTTAACAAAATAAATAAAATAAAATAAAATGCCTTCCCTGTCACCGAGTGAGCAGCGGCTGAGTGACGTCACCGTTGGTCGGAGGCGAGTGCCATGCAAACTCTCTGAAGTCTACGTTTGAGGGCGGCGCGTGCACCCAGCTTTGTGCATCTCGTGCCCGATGGGTCCTTTCTGGAGCGGCCACGAAACTAGCTTAGTAACGGTTTCGGGGTGATGCGCCTCCTTCGGGGCCCACGCTCTGGCCACAGTGGCCCTTGCAGGCGGGTGGCCATTTCCTGAGGGCCAGACTCAGCACAGCACGTGCGGGGGCTCAGGTGTGGCCCCTGGCTGGCTCCTGGCAGAGGCAGGTGGGCGCGCCCATCTTGACCCCCTCCGGCTTCTCTAGGTTCGCCACCGTGGTGTTGGGCCTGGTCAGCCTGAAGAATGTGGCCGTGTCGTTTGCCGAGACGGTGAAGAGCTCCGCCCCCATCTTCACGGTGATCATGTCCCGGATGATCCTGGGGGAGTACACGGGTGAGCGCTCCCCCCCCACCCCCCGCAGGCCAGCTGACTTCTGAGAAAGGGGAGAAAGTCTTAATGGAATTTAGCAAAACGCACGCAGGACAGGTCCTTCCTGAGGAGGGGCAGGCGTACGTCCAGGCCCTCAGTTCACACGCATTGTCCTCAGCAGCAGAATCCCCGGGCAGAGCCCAAGGCGAGAGCTGGGCACTGGGTGGAGGCAGTTCCTGCCCCAGGCGCTGGGCAGTGGGTTTGCCGGCCGGCCGCGGCCTGGGGAACTGGAGCTGCGCTCAGGGCAGCAGGGCCCTGGGACGAGGACGTGGCCGTGGTCGGAGGCTGTGCTGCTTCCTCTTTGCTGAACAGGAAGGGCTCACACCCGCGTCCACGCTGCCTCAGACATCAGAGCAGGTGCCGAGGGTCCCTTCTCGTGGGCGAGGCCCTCCCCGTACAAGAGGGCTGTCTGCCTCTCACGCCCGGGTTTCGGTGCCGAATGAAAGGAATAAACCTCGTGGGCTCAGCCGCTGAGTCTCCCCACCCCCGGTTTCTCCTTTTAATAGAATCCCTGAGCCCATCTCCCTTCCTCTCCTGTTTGCTGGTGAGAACTTGTGCAGCCTGGGGGTCACCCAGGCCCGGCAGAGGCCACCATCGGGGGGCCTCGCATTGACAGGGGTGGGCTCTTGTGCCTCTGCCTCCCTCCAGCACAGAGACAAAGGCGCTGGGAAGGCAGGAGGCAGCGTGGCTCCCAGAGGAGCGGCGGGGACACACATGGTCACAGCCGGGCTCCCGGGTCACAGCCAGGCTCCCAGGTCACAGCCAGGTCACAGCCGGGCTCCCAGGTCACAGCTGGGCCCCCTTGTCCTCCTCTGCAGGGTTGCTGGTCAACCTCTCCCTCATCCCTGTCATGGGGGGCCTGGCACTGTGCACAGCCACCGAGATGAGCTTCAACATCCTGGGGTTCTCAGCCGCGCTGTCCACCAACATCATGGACTGGTGAGTCCGGGGATTGTGGGGCCACCGTGTGCCCGGGGCGCACAGCTCACCTGCCTCAGCTGGGGGACGGGTGTTTAAGTCCAGGGCAGCTCAGTTCCTTCCCGCCACTCAGAGCTCGGCCAGTATGTCTGCTGCTGCCTTTTCCTAAAGAGCAAAACTGGAGGGTCCTCAACGCGGTAACTTTTTCTCAAAAACAAGCTAGAACTTGATGGTTCATGGCCTGACCCTTAAGAACGCTCACCAGGGCCGTGGAGTGCAGGGAGCCAGGTCCCCGAGGCCCGAGCTGCGTCCTGGCTGCTGCGTGGACCTCTGGGAGTCGCGCTGCATCAGTGTCGGTGAGGTCCGCCCTGCAGGCAGCCCGGCATTTCAGAACCAATAATCACACTCAGTTTTGCCCTTTTGCTGAGAGAAGAGGAAACACAGCCACGGGGACCGGGGTCCCCGTCACCACCAAAGTGGGGCTTGAGGTTGGATCATCTGCTGAGACATAAACACCTTTAATTCCACTTCCAACTCCCGGAGGCGAGGCCCCGCCACTGCGGCTCCTAGAAGCGTGACCGACTGACCGACCTACACAACCTCCTGCACCCACGCCCGCAGCCTCAGTTGCGCGGACTTCATGCTCCCCCCCCACACACACACAGACCGAGCCTTCTGTTTAAGTCACAGGAGGCATTTTTTTCCATGAGCCTCCCTCCACTTTTCTTTTTTTCTTTAACAATATGTTTTTATTGATTTCAGAGAGGAAGGGAGAGGGGGAGAGAGAGAAATATCAGTGATGAGAGAATCATGGATCGGCTGCCTCCTGCACGCCCCCCACTGGGGATGGAGCCCACAACCCGGGCCTGTGCCCTGACCAGAAATTGAACCGTGACCTCCTGGTTCATTGGTCGATGCTCAACCACTGAGCCCCGCTGGCCGGGCCCCGTGTCCGATGGTCCTGCAGCAGCGGTTCCCGAAGGAGCGGAGCCCAGGGCTCTGCCAGGCTCCATCTGGGCTGTCAGTGTCTCCAGAGCCATCGTTCTGGCTCCAGGCCCGACCGTGAGAGTTCCTGTCTCACTGTCTCGCCAGGTTTTTCATGAAACAACGTGCCGGTCTTGGAGTCGCGCGAGCAGCGCCACTCGCCAGGGCAGCCCCTTGCTTCCCGGCAGACGCTGTCTGGCTTTCTCTAGGGCTTGGTCGGTGTGCGTGCGCGTGCGCGTGCGCGTGCGCGTGCGCGTGTGCACACGTGCACGTCTGTGCATACGTGTGTGCAGTCATGCGTGTGAGTGTATGTGTGCACATGTGCAAGTCTGCATATGTGTGTGCAGTCGTGCGCGCGCGCAGGTGTGTGCAGTCATGTGTGTGCGCGGGTATGTGTGTGTGTGTGCACGCGCAGGTGTGTGTGTGTGTGTGTGTGTGTGTGTGTGTGTGTGTGTGGTTTCCCACGTGTCTGTCACCTTCGGGAGTTCATGAGCCTGAGCTCCTGTTCCGTTTCCTGTGTGCCGGCCCGCGGCAGGTGCTGATTTAGGGGGACTCTTGGTTCAGAGGGGGGCTGTGGGGTCCTCTGACACCTCAGAGCTGGGTGGCCACAGGCCTGTTGCTCAACCTCGCCGTGAGAAAGACACCTTGTCCATTTCAGGTTCCCTACTGACTTCCTGCATCGATGGTAACCTCTTCTCTCCTTCATTCCAGCTTACAGAATGTTTTTTCCAAAAAGCTCCTCAGTGGGGATAAGTACAGGTTCTCGTAAGTATCACTGCTTCCCAGGCCGGGCCAAGTGCCCGGGACCTCGCCGCTCCCTTGGGTGCAGGGGGGCTTTCAGTGACCGTGGGACTCGGGAGAAAAGCCCCGTGGCCCATGGAGGCCCCGGACGGGCCACCTTTCCCTCCCGTGGCTGTGCGGGTGGGCTCAGTAGGCACAGGCCCTCCTGGTCCCCCCCGGGAGCCTCCTCGTCACCCCGGGAGCCTCCTGGTCCCCCCCGGGGAGCCTCCTGGTCCCCCCGGGAGCCTCCTGGTCCCCCCCGGGGAGCCTCCTGGTCCCCCCCGGGGAGCCTCCTGGTCCCCCCCGGGGAGCCTCCTGGTCCCCCCCGGGGAGCCTCCTGGTCCCCCCCGGGGAGCCTCCTGGTCCCCCCCGGGGAGCCTCCTGGTCCCCCCCGGGGAGCCTCCTGGTCCCCCCCGGGGAGCCTCCTGGTCCCCCCCGGGGAGCCTCCTGGTCCCCCCCGGGGAGCCTCCTGGTCCCCCCCGGGGAGCCTCCTGGTCCCCCCCGGGGAGCCTCCTGGTCCCCCCCGGGGAGCCTCCTGGTCCCCCCCGGGGAGCCTCCTGGTCCCCCCCGGGGAGCCTCCTGGTCCCCCCCGGGGAGCCTCCTGGTCCCCCCCGGGGAGCCTCCTGGTCCCCCCCGGGGAGCCTCCTGGTCCCCCCCGGGGAGCCTCCTGGTCCCCCCCGGGGAGCCTCCTGGTCCCCCCCGGGGAGCCTCCTGGTCCCCCCCGGGGAGCCTCCTGGTCCCCCCCGGGGAGCCTCCTGGTCCCCCCCGGGGAGCCTCCTGGTCCCCCCCGGGGAGCCTCCTGGTCCCCCCCGGGGAGCCTCCTGGTCCCCCCCGGGGAGCCTCCTGGTCCCCCCCGGGGAGCCTCCTGGTCCCCCCCGGGGAGCCTCCTGGTCCCCCCCGGGGAGCCTCCTGGTCCCCCCCGGGGAGCCTCCTGGTCCCCCCCGGGGAGCCTCCTGGTCCCCCCCGGGAGCCTCCTCGTCGCCCCGGGAGCCTCCTGGTCCCCCACGGGGAGCCTCTTTGTCACCCTGGGAGCCTCCTGGTCCCCCCCAGGAGCCTCTTTGTCACCCTGGGAGCCTCCTCGTCACCCCGGGAGCCTCCTCGTCACCCCGGGAGCCTCCTCGTCACCCCGGGAACCTCCTGGTCCCCCCGGGAGCCTCCTTGTCACCCTGGGAGCCTGTTGCCTGCTCTGCTCGGTGCTTCTGCTGCTCTCACGTGAGTCCGGGTGTCTCAGGCGTGCTGTGCCCGCAGGGCGGCCGAGTTGCAGTTCTACACCAGCGCCGCTGCCGTGGCCATGCTGGTCCCCGCCTGGGTCTTCTTCATGGTGAGTGGGGAGCAGAGCCCCTGGCACCTGGCGGCATTTGTCCTTAGCGCTTTGGGAGCAGAGTAGGTGGCGCAATGTCCTGCTTTGCTGAATTACACGGTGTCCACCCCGTGCCCCAAGGAGCACGGACAAAGGTGGAGGCCAGGCTGTAGCTGTGGGAGTTTCCCGAGGTTCTCCTGTGGCGGTTTTAGGCTGATTTATTTTCATTTACCTTCTTAAAACATTTTTAAAATTAACTTTAGAGAAAGGGGAAGGGAGAGGGAGAGAGAGGAGCATTGATGTGAAAGAAACATTGATTGGCGGCCTCCTGCCCGCTCCACACTGGGGATGGGGCCCGAAACCTGGACACATGCCCTGATGGGGAATTGAGCCAGTGGCCCTTGTGCGCCGGCCAGTGCTCCGGCCGCTCCGCCTCCCGGCCAGGGTGCTCTGTTTACTTGTTCGAGGAGCAACGGGACTCAGCAGCTGCACCATTTTGCTACGTTCCCACCAACAGTGCCCCAGTCGCCAGCACGTGTTCTCTGGTTCTTGCTGCTGTTTTTGTAGTCGCTGTCCTGGTGGGGGAGGGCCTCCCTGTGGCTGGGGTTGCGATTCCCTGGAGACCAAGTGCACTGGCCGTGTGCCTGGTCGATGCCGTCCGGTCGCCACCCAGAAGGCAGGATTCACAGCGGCCTCAGCCTCAGCTCGTGGGCCCCGGGGGCTGGGCAC
>NW_006296809.1:675114-680102 GCF_000327345.1 Myotis davidii | reverse complement strand
TGCCGCGCCGCTCTGCTCCGCACGCAGGACCTGCCGGTGGTCGGGAGGAGCGGGAGGAGCTTCAGCTACACGCAGGACGTGGTGCTGCTGCTCCTGATGGACGGCGTCCTGTTCCACCTGCAGAGCGTCACGGCCTACGCCCTCATGGGCAGGATCTCCCCCGTGACCTTCAGGTAGGACAGGTATCTGCCTGGCTGGTGCCGAAGCCTCGAGGTCTGTGAGTGCCAAGTGCTGAGGTGCTGGCCGAGGTCCCGGGGCACGGTGGCCGGGCCGCTGCCTTTGGTGCCATTTGAAATACACCCGGGAAGTGTGTGAAAGAAAGAGCTTTTTTTTTTTTTTTTTTAGTTAAATCTTTATTGATCTCAGAGAGGAAGGGAGAGGGAGAGAAACACCAATGATGAGAGAGAATCACTGATCAGCTACCTCCCACACACCCCCTACTGGGGATCAAGCCTGCAACCTGGGCATGTGCCCTGACCGGGAATCAAACTGTGACCTCTTGGTTCTGGGTCAGTGCTCAACCCCTGAGCCACGTCCAGCTGGGCTGAGATTTTTAGGGAGGTTGCCACTGGGTGGGTCTGTTGTGCTTAGAGCAGCGCGGTCAGCGGGCTCACCTGCCGCGGCAGGACCCGTCCCAGGTCGGGCGCTGTGGGCCCTGGTGGCTGCGAGCACCTGTACTGTGTGAGCTCAATGCAGACCTGACTTCCTGCTTTTACTGACTTCCATCTACTTACCTGTGAATAGCGCACGTGACCACGGGCTCTGGGAACCTGGAGGGGTTAAAGGTCTGGTTAGCCGGTTTTCCCTTTTATAACTGGATTAGAGGCCCGGTGCACAAAACTCGTGCACGGGGAGGGTCCCTAGGCCTGGCCGGAGATCAGGGCCCATCAGGTTCCCCACCTCCCCGCCTCCTTCCTGCCTGCTGGTCCCCCGCCATGTTCCGCACCGCCCTCTGGTGGTCAGCGCACATCATAGTGAGCGATCGAACTGGTCTCTGGGTCGAACTCAAGGGGATAGTTTGCGTATTAGCCTTTTATCATATAGGATGGATTTAATAAAAGTACCATTTCAGTAACAAATAGAAAAGAATGAGCTAGAAACTCCAGCAGTGGTCGGCAGCTTGGCCACGTCACATGGTGTGCGTCCGCCTCTTTCCGGTAACGGCTGAGCGGTCACCACAGTGGGACTGTCCCCAGTGAGGACAACAGAGGGCTCGATGGCGCCGCACCTGCCGCAGCCTCAGTGTCCCCCGGGCGTACACGCCCGGCCACTCCGGGGCAGCCGTCCTCCTCTCTGCTTGTTTTAATCGGGCCCAGCGAGTGCAGTAAGTGCTCGACAGCCACCTGGGCCGGGAGCCACGTGCACAACCCCCTGTCTTGCAGTGTCGCCAGCACCGTGAAGCATGCCCTGTCCATCTGGCTCAGTATTATCATTTTCGGCAACAAAATCACCAGCCTGTCGGCCATGGGCACCGTCCTGGTGATGGCGGGCGTCCTGCTCTACAACAAGGCCAGGCAGCACCAGCGGGAGGCCATGCAGAGCCTGGCCTCAGCCAGCTGCACGCCGGAGGATGGCACGGAGCCACTGGTGCCCAAAGATCCCAGGCCGCACCACTGAGCGCCAGGGCCTTGGCCCGCACCAGGGCCTCAAGGCACACATGGCTGCCCGCCTGCCTATGTGGTCCCCTGCCCTCGCTGCCTAACCCCCCTGGTCAGCTGGGGTAGGAAAGTGCATGTGTGGCCATTCTCGCCCCTTTCTGGGGTTTCAGTCAAAACCAGCGGGAATGTGAATGGGGACCCCCGACATTGGCTCCCTGGGGGCTGACCAGGTCCAGCTGCCACTGAGTCATCGCCAGGGGATGTGAAACTGCCTCCCGCGGCCCCCGTGCCAGACGCAGAGGCCCAGGACCCGCCGGCCTCTGCACGGCCCTTGCTGGGCACGCAGGTCACACTGCAGTAGGCCCGGCCCTGATTCCTCTGTGGGCGACACCCCACAGAGGGGGTAACTGTGAAGCCAGAGCTGGGTCCCGGTGCCACTGTGAGCATTCCCTGCTTGGTGCTGATGGAGAGATCTCACAGCCCATGCCAGCCAGCCTTCGAGGCTCCTCCTTCACGCCTTTGACCAGCCGTTACTGAGCCCTGGGGCTTGTCAGAAGCCGCCCTCCTGGGTGAGCGGGCCTGCAGGGACTGGGCTCCCTGAGAAAGGGAGCGTGAGGCCGCCTTACGGTCGCGTCTCCCTCCTGCTGTCCAGGCCCCTGGCTTCCCGATGGCTTCTCATTGGAAATGTGAACAGAGCCTCTTGGGGAGACCAGGCCTCTTGGAAACAAAGAGCAATAATCACGTCTCATGAAGTCCTGCCGACTTGAAAATGTTTGCCATGTGGTGAAGTCAACAAGGCCTTTTAAACTACACAGCCTTTCCACAGAGCTGACCCGTGTCCGCAGGACAGACAGGTGTGGCCGCCGGCTTGGCACGCTCTCCCTCACTGGACGCTTCTGCGACCTCCCCAGGATTCTGTCCTCTCTCCTCTTCTGCTTCCCTGAAAACCTCGGCTAAGGAGGACCCCCTGCCCGTGGCCGGGGAGAGATGTCGAGTTGATCTGTGAGGACCAGCGTGAGAGCACTGCTGCCCCGGCCCCGGCCCCTGACGGTGGGACGTGAACAGAGAAGGGCCACCTGTGGCCGCCCGGGCAGGATGGTCGCCTGGGCCTTCCCGCAGACTCTATCATCCGTAGTCGGAGCCATGGCCGCAGTCTCCGCGTCTTGTCAGGGTTCCGGTCCCGAGGCCCATGATGTGCCCCACCCTCCACTCTCTCCAGTGGCTTCAGCCGGTTTTGATTTTCTGAATTTTGGACGACAAGATGAAGATTACTAGTCAATGAGGCAACTTCCTGCAAAGCTGCTTTGGAGACTTCTGGTGGGGGCTGTGGCTGGCAGAGCCCTTGCTCAGGGCTGACACTCCGCCCGTTAGTCTCATCTCCACCTCTAAGTCTCCGTTCCGGGGCGTTGCCAGGAGTCACAGCCACAGCCTCGCTCGGCCTTTTGTTTAAGGACTGTGCAGACATGATGCGTCTTTAACGAACTGTCTCGTTTTTATAGTATGTCCTCCTCGCTGAACAGTGCACCAGCTATGACTGGGAGTCGTCATCCATTGGTCACGCCTGTGTCTGTGGTTGTCTGTGCCTTTGTAAACACACACTGGAACCAGTGATACCGAGACGCATCCAGATCTCTGGCTTTCAAAACGCCCGCTACTGAACGGCATAGAAAGCCTCTTGTTTTCAGTTCCAGTGTCATCACTTCTGCATAGCAGTGTGAGAGTCGTCTGCCTTAGAAAGCTGAGGACATCCTTGCACAACCCAAAATGTGTCTTTAATTTGAGAAAGAATAAACACGATGAACAGGAAAAAATGTGCTGCTCAAAGTATGTCACCACTTGGAGCTGTGCTCGTGGCCCCCGCCCGACACGCTTCTCCCCAAACCAGTGGTTTTTGCTTCCTGCTGAGTCTCCTGTGGACGGTCGGTCACTCAGACGGGCCAGGGGGTGACGGACACGGAGCCTGGCCTTACGTCTGTCCCGGTGACACGCTTCCTCAGGCCTGACGGTGTTCTCACCGTTTCCCTGGGCCGGAAACATGAAGGTCATTCCGGATGGAAACCCTCTCCTCTGCCTTTGCACAACGTCGTGTTGAGGACTTTCTTTCCCAAAACATGTACCTGCCCTGGTGGGGCCTCTCGTAGTCTTAGAAGCCCCAACGTCCCAAGGAGTCCGTTTCTGTTCTGGCCGAGGAGCCCAGAGCAGACGGGTCAGCTGCTCGCCTGGCAGCTGGAACATGAAACCTTCAACCCACTGGCTCTGGTTCTGAGTGATGGCCCCGGGACCCATGCCCAGACGTCCACATTGGGTTACAGCCTGTTCTAACTGGCAGAGTCTTGTGTGTGTCTAGGGTTGGCCCCCACCCCCACCCCCACCGTCTTCATTGGAGGAGCTGCCACTGCGGACCTGCTGTCTGAGCTGTCTGAGCCTGCCCGGTGTTGTGGGCTCCAGCTGGGAGGGCTGGTCAGGGTTCCCCACACTGGGAGACGGGAATTAACGAAAATAACCCTCGACATCAGAGCCAAGCCATCTGTTTTCTGCCAAACGGAGCCGTGGAGAAGCCCAAGCCCAGGGTGTCCAGTGCTTTGTATTTCGCCTGTTTGGGTTTTTACGGGACAAACAGAACATGGTGGTTAAGGGGTCGAGTCACTGCCCCTCCTCCTGTGGTAACGTGTTCACCTGTGGTGCCCTTGTCCTCTGTCCACATGAAGCTGCCGCCGCAGCCACATCTGACTCTCATTCTAAAAATTAAATAAAAGCCCCGCGTGTGCTCGCCGCCTGCGTTGGTGATGGGTCTGTGCTGCCAGGACGGCCCCGCTGCGGGCACAGGAGTGACAAATGGCTTCCTGTCCCCAAGGCCCCGGGAGCGGAGCACCGCCAGGCGCAGAGGCAAGCGCTTCCTCCGAGAGAAAATTCCCCGTTCGGGCTTCGGAGCCCGCGGGCACCGAGCAGCGGCGGGGCCTGGGGCCGAGGCCGGGGCACAGCAGCTCTGCTGGCCGTGCTTTTCCCCCGTTTTAATGGTTGGAGTGTTGTAGTGTCCCCCACTTCCCGCCCCCCCTTCAAAAATATTCATTTCGGGGAGGAAGGGAAGAGAGAGACACCGATGATGGCCGCGGGGGGTGGGGGGGCGTGCACGGTGACCGGGTGCACAGCTCGGTCTCAGCCGGAGCCCCACGAACATCGCGATGGCGGCCTCCTGCGCCCCGACGGGAACTGGGCGGCCACCCCGTGTGCCCGTGACCGGAACGGAACATCGCAGGCGATGCTCTATCCGCTGAGTGAACCGGCCAGGGACGCCCCCCGCTTTTTAACTTATAAGTACCGCGCGCTAATCGATTGCGCCACTGGAGCTCCCGGCCCCCGCTTTTTAAATTGCTTTCGGATGTGGGAGTG
>NW_006296809.1:665118-674675 GCF_000327345.1 Myotis davidii | reverse complement strand
GCCCGCGCTGCCGGCCCGCCCCCCGCAGAGCCTCCTCCAATGGGTGATGAAAAGGACTCCTGGAAAGTGAAGACCTTGGATGAGATCCTCCAGGAGAAGAAGCGCCGGAAGGAGCAGGAGGAGAAGGCGGAGATCAAGCGCCTGAAAAACGTAAGCCGCGCTCTCAGTCGGTTCTCACGGAGATTTAATTCTCTGCCCTCGTTTTTCCATTAGAGCAGCGCTCCTGGGCGACGTTCTTTGTTCCTCCGAATGTCGCAGGTGAGCCCCGTCTCCTCCGCTCACCGCGCTCAGACCCCGGCGCCCGCGGGGGCAGCTCGCCCCGCAGCCCAGGGCGAGGCGCCTGGCTTTCCTCGCTGTTGATGGGCTCTCTGACCCTCCCCGGGCATCAGGGCGGGGGCGGGGGGTTGCCTGGCCCCCGCTACCCGTGCTTGGCGGCTTCCCTGGTTTGCATAACAACATTCACTGACCCTCCGGATTCGGAGGGGGCATCGGGGGTGCGAGGAGGGGGCATCGGGGGTGCGATCGGGGCTCTCCGGTGAGATGGGTCTCAGCCCCCGGGCCGCAGTGAGGCTCGGTTGGCGCCTGAGCAGTCAGGTCCGTGGCGGAGGCCGATGCCCGTCACATGCGCGGGTTTAGCTTCCCCCGGCTCTGCGTTAGAGTCGTGGTTTGGGTGTCTGGGGGCTTGAATGGAAGTCTTTCTGCGTTTTGAGTGTAAAGCCTTAGTGATGGTCCTAAGTGAAGCTCGCTCAGCGTGTGGGGGGTTGGGTCTGGGCTGCTCTTGCCTGAGGGGGGCGCTCTCCTTGCTCCGCAGTCTGATGACCGCGACTCCAAGCGGGATTCCCTGGAGGAGGGGGAGCTGAGGGACCACCGCATGGAGATCACCATCCGGAACTCGCCCTACAGGAGGGAGGACTCCATGGAGGACCGGTGAGCGCAGGCGCCCGGCGCTGAACAGGGACGCGGGGCCCAGCCGGCGGTCCGGGGGTTCACCATGGAAACGGCTCCAGCGTGGTGTCCGCTTGGCCCCGCTTCTTTTGGGGAGACTTTCCTCTCTGATGCCTCAGTCGGCCCTGCACTCAGGCCGAGCAGCGGCTCCGGTCCGTGTCCCGCTGCTCCCTGTCCAGCCTCCACTTGTGTCCTCGGATCCCTCTCTCACTAAAGGCAACCTGACCCGAAGAGAAGGCAGAACCGCACAGGCTGTGACGCTCCCAAGGTGGTGGTCAGATAGGCGGTTGAAGATACTGTTAACTGACTTTGGGTTTGATTAAAACGGTGGGGCCTTTTTTAAACACAGCTTTATTGGGGTATAAATGACAATAAACTGCACATGTTTAAAACGCGCAGTGTGACAGTCCTACACGCAGTGTGACGGTCCTACACGCAGTGACACAGCCCTACACGCAGTGTGACCGTCCTACACGCCGTGACACAGTCCTACACGCAGTGACACCGTCCTACACGCAGTGACACAGCCCTACACGCAGTGTGACCGTCCTACACGCCGTGACACAGTCCTACGCGCAGTGACACCGTCTTACACGCAGTGACACAGCCCTACACGCAGTGTGACCGTCCTACACGCCGTGACACAGTCCTACGCGCAGTGACACCGTCTTACACGCAGTGACACAGCCCTACACGCAGTGTGACCGTCCTACACGCCGTGACACAGTCCTACACGCAGTGACACCGTCCTACACGCAGTGACACAGCCCTACACGCAGTGTGACCGTCCTACACGCAGTGACACAGTCCTACACGCAGTGACACAGTCCTACACGCAGTGAGACCGTCCTACACGCAGTGAGACCGTCCTACACGCATGGGAAACTATTTCAAGATAAGGAACCTGTCCATCACCCCCTAACGTTTCCTCAGGCACTTTTGTTCCTTATGCCACAGTGATTTCTCGCACTTTTCGTATGAGTCCATTTAGTTTACAGTCTTGGCTAAGTTTCATCATTAACATAATTTTTGAACGATGGTTCCGATTCCATTGTGTTGATAACCTGCGTTCTGCCTTCTGTTGGAGACACGCCCTCACTCCCGGTGCTCCGTGACCTGCCGGTGTGATGTGGCCTCGTCTCTCATTTCAGAGGAGAGGAAGATGACTCTTTGGCCATCAAACCGCCCCAGCAAATGTCACGGAAGGAAAAAGCTCATCACAGGAAAGATGAGAAGAGAAAAGAGAAACGTAGGCATCGTAGTCATTCAGCAGAAGGGGGTACAGAGCATTTTTCTTTTGTGTCGTGTTCAAGTGTGGTCTGTTTCCTAGTTCACAGCCTCCTGCCTTCAGAAAACTGGAGAGATTCGGAGAGAAAGTGAAATTGCAGCTAAATCATAAATTTATTGTAAATCATTCTGAAAAGCTGCTTCATTTTCCTTTGGCCGTTCTTTTTCCTGACATGACGTTTTGTGGTGGCTTACGTATAAGCTTCACAGCGTAGGGGAGCCGCACACTGCTCAGTGCTCAGTGCTCAGTGCTGAGGTGCTCAGTGCTCAGTGCTGAGGTGCTCAGTGCTCAGTGCTGAGTTGCTGAAGCTAAAAAAGCCCGAGCAGAGGCTTTGCTCCCACCATCAGCAGGAGCTGCCGCCCGGCGTGAGGCAGGCGCTCCAGTTCACACGCAGGCGATGAGCGTCGTCGTGTGGCTCGTAGACGCTCACTTAGAGCCAAGCTTCGTCCTCTGTGCTTTATGGGTGGTGACTTCTTAAATTGTGGAAATATATGCAGTCCAGTAGTTTATTCAACACAGAAAATGTTAAGAATACAGTGGAACCTCGTTTGTCCGATGTCTCATCTCGAATAATTTGCTTCTCAACCTGACAGCCCTTCATGCTGAACCTGTGTGATCAGTCCTGCATCTCTCAGGTGACAAAGTGAATATGGGTCAGTTTAACACTGCTGTCGTCTCAGGATGTTGTTCTTGGACGTTTTTCTGGCTTTTTGCTTATGTTGCTGCTTATAATTGTTAATTTTTTTACTGTACATTTCCTTTCCTTTTTGTTAAATTTTCATTTACATTTCACATCCTTGTTTTTAGTGTTTCTTTTTATAGATTAAACAGTATAATAGACATGTGCTGTATATAAGAAAGATGAAAACAAAAACCATGGGGGTCTGGAACGAATTGATGACATGATTCCTAATGGGGAAAACGATTGGGTTTTCAAGCAGCCTTCCAGAACGAATGAATGAAAAGTTCCGGAAGCGAGGTTCCACTGTATTAAGTCATCCCAGTTGTTTATTTTTTCTTCGCTTTATATTTCCACATAAGTGTTAGCAAGGTATGTTTCTTCACGTGACACCTCTCTCTCTCTCTCTCTCTCTCTCATTCGGATCCAGGAACCTGCCTGGGTTGCGGGCTCCACCCGCAAGGTGGGGCATGCAGGAGGCAGCCGATCAATGATTCTCTCATTATTGATGTCTCTCTCTCTCTCTCTCTCTCTCTCTCTCTCCCTCTCCCTCTCTCTCCCTCTCCCTCTCTCTCGCAGGCAAGCACGCCAGAGTGAAGGAGAAGGAGCGAGAGCACGAGCGGCGGAAGCGGCACCGAGAGGAGCAGGACAAGGCGCGCCGGGAGTGGGAGAGGCAGAAGAGGCGGGAGATGGCCAGGGAGCACTCCAGGAGAGAGAGGTAGCGGGCGTGCTTGTGAGGGGCTCTCGGTGCTTGTGACGGTCGGCGTCCCACCAAAGCCCTGAAAAGGCATCTAGAACAGACTTGTGCCAGGTGGGGCGTGACCTGGCCACAGCACAGTAGATGTGGGTGTAAACTAGGGCCACTCTGTGTTGAGGTCATTTCCAGAGAAAGCCTGGGAGGTGGCCTGCGGTGGGGCCAGGAAGCAGGTAGATGGCTCCCATCCCGCAGCCCGGGCTGCATGGAGCAGGCACCTAAGGGCGGTGTGTGAGAAGAGCCTTGGTGGAGGGGGAAGCTGAGGCCACTGAGAGGCGAGCACATCCCTCACCGTGTCTGCTGCGTGGGTAGCATGTGAAACATCCGTGCTTGCCATACCTGTGCTGACTGTCCCGTGTGGGCTGATCGGACAGCTGTGCACACCCTACTGGAGCCAGGCTGGAGAATAAAAGGAACATGGACAACAGCAGTAGCGACACTGCACGGGAGACCGAGTTCACAGATTCAAACAAACAGCGACACCTGAGAGGACACGTTAGAATCCAGAGTTGCTACAACATTATCTCAAATGTCCACTTTCACCAGAACGTTTTGAGATGTACGAGGAAATCGGAAAGCGTGACTGCTGTTAAGGAAGAAAAGCATCAGTAGAAACTGTCCAGATGCAGCTTCGTGGCTTCAGAAGAGAGGAAGCCATGAGGGAGGCGGATGGCGGGCAGCTGCTCGGAGGGCAGAGCCTCCGCAACTGCAGGACGTTCCTGGTGACGCCGTCCAGGCAGCGGAGGCCACGGAGTGAGACTTCCCAAGTCTGATGAGAATCGTCGAGATTTCCAAAAAGACAGTGAACCCCCAAGTACAGAAAGACGGGGTCCGTCTGGCGAGAGGCAGCAGTAGAGACACTGTCTCCACAGAAGAGGAGCTGCGGTCCCGGGTGGCTGCCGGCGCGGGAGACCAGAGGCAGGATCGCGTGTTCACACTGAGAAGCTGTCCTACCCACGAGGACTGCGTCCCGCAGACGGCTCTCGGGTGCACGTGGACTGGGTGAGCAGGACCTGGAGTTACTCCACGTCCTTCAGCCGAATGGAAATGACTCCATTTGGCAGCAAATCCGCAGGAAGAAAAGACCAGCGCTGGGAACGGTGAAAGTGTTAACGTAAAGGAACGGGTGTGTTCCTCCTCACGTCTGTTCTGCAGAAGACACGGGATTGCAGAACAGCAATTGTGCAGACACTCGTGCAGCATGGAACACGCGGAGGCTGCACAGGAGCAGGGAGGGGCCTGGAGCCGTTGCCCTGTCTCACGGGAGTGGACTTGGTGTTGATCTCGTGAGCCGCACCCGAGAGCCCCGGCACAGACCCGAGGAGGGCGCAGGAGCACGGTGGCGCTGAGGCGCTTAAGCCCGAGTCAGGAGCAGAGGAACCGGAAGAAGAGGAAACAAGGAGCAAAGGCAGAAGCCCGGCCCTGCCCACAGTTACATTGACGGGACGTGGCCTCTGCCCCAGACAGCCGCGCGACTGTCAGAAAAGGAAGACCCAGCTGTACGCTGCCTGTGCGGGGAACACCTTAGAGCCAGAAAAGGCTGGTGAGAGGCACACCGTGCAGACAGCACCACGGAGGGCCGGAGTGGCTTCCCAGTGACGGAACAGAGGCCTTCAGAACAGCAAGCTGCACGCACACATCAGGGCAGAGGTGGGACAGCGGTCAAGCTCTGCACCTGCGAGAGCCCAAGGTGCACAAGCCAAGAAGAGCTGGTCCCCGTTGGAAATGTCTCTGCTCGTCGTAGGACAGAAAATCAACCAGGTCATAGACGTCCTGGAAAATAACACCAACCACCCCTCTCCCGCGGGCTCGGCCTCCCCCTGCCGCTGCAGGGCACACTCACTGCAGGAGCTCCTGGGACAGCTCCCAGCAGGCTGTACGCGAGGCTATACAGCAGACTTGGGACTTGAGAGAATTGAAAGCACACCTAGCGTGCCCTCTCACCACGCAAGAATTAAGGTGGAAGTCGGCAACAAAGGGAAACCCCCAAACGTCTGGAAACCCAACAGCCATTTCTGAGTAACCTGTGGCCCGAAGAAGAAATTATATAAAAAAATAGAAACTGTTCTGAGTGAAAACAAAAACCAGTTCAGAACCCAGGGTGCCGCTAGCGCTGCCTCGAGGGCAAGCCTTGGCTGGAGCACTGACTTCAGAAAAGGCAGGTGTCCGGCCAGCCCCACACGCGTCCGCCTCAAAACACCAGGAAAGAGGAACGCAGGCAGCCCCGGCAGCAGCAGCAGAGGAACGTCCGGGAGGTCCGAGCAGATCCGCGCCGTGGGCCTGGCACGGGCAGGCGGACAGAGGTTTTGGCACTGACTGCTGATGGCTGCACGGTTTCATAAGTGGATGAAAAAGTGGGTTCAGTGCTGAATGTTGCGTGTAAATTATACCTCAGCCTTACCTTGAACTAGGCTGGGCCAGGCGGCTACAGAACGGCACCTGGAGTCCGGGGCCCTTTGTCCAGCCGCCCGGGTGGTGCCGGCCGCGGGCCTGGACTGGTTCTCGCCGTGTTTTGCTTATGCTCATTTTTGTGGGCGTCTGATGGTACTTTTTTATAAAGATGAGCTAGCTTTTTAGGTTGTGTGTGGACTTAACGAGAGCTGTGGGAGTCGCCTGTGATCACCGCTCACTCTCTGGCCGCCTTATGGTGCAGCCACCACACGTGTTTCCTGTGCCCGAATGGCACCTCGCCTGGAAGCGGCTTTCCCCCAGCTCCCACCGTCACCCGGTAGACACGCCCCGTGTGCAGGTGGATGTAGCCAGGGCTGTGACACATGCTTGGGAGAGTCCTGGGGCATCTTAGACCTGGTGACCGGGAACGTGGGACATTCCAGAACCAGCGGGTTTGTTCCTAGCAGGCCTGCCTCCGTGTCCCAGCTCTTCCTCCAGCTGTGCTGTTGGGGTGCCCCTCCTCCGGACGTGCTTGCGCACACGTTCTGCCTTTAAGACGCTCCCCACAGATGGAACAACTTACAAATCTGAGCGAGAGCATGGGCGGGGGGTAGAAAGCACCTTTCTGGGGAGGAGCTGGCATGTGCTTGTTGCAGGGACCGCCTGGAGCAGCTGGAGAGGAAGCGGGAGCGGGAGCGCAAGCTGCGGGAGCAGCAGAAGGAGCAGCGGGAGCAGAAGGAGCGGGAGCGGCGCGCAGAGGAGCGGCGCAAGGAGCGGGAGGCCCGCAGGGAAGGTGCGCTGGGGGGAGGGGTGCTCCAGAGGCCCGGGCGGCGGGCAGAGGGGAGCCCGTCGGCAGTGGGTGGGGCTGCACCCCAGGGGCCACCGCTCGCCTGGCGCTTGACAGTGTATCCGTGTCTGGTGCCCCTCGGCCAGGTGGGAGCACAGGCCTGAAGGGTCATTCCCGGCCCTTCCTGGTGGGTCTGGGGGGCCACCTGGATCCTCGGGGTCGGCTCCTGGCCCCCAGGTCGGAGCTTCTTCCCTTGGCGTCTAGCCTCTGTCCGGCTGCCATTAGCATGTGTGTGTCCAGAGGTCACGTCCGCCCTGCGCACACGTGGGCCATCTCCTCAGCAAGGGAGCGGGGTGATGGGTGGGGGGTGGCCCTGGTGGGAAGAGGCTGCTGCCAACGTGGTCTCCTGTTCGGTGCTGGCTGCCAGTTTCTGCGCATCACCGAGCCATGCGAGAGGACTACGGCGATAAAGCGAAGGCCAGCCACTGGAGCCGCAGCCCGCCCCGGCCTCCGCGGGAGCGGTTTGAGCTGGGAGACGGCCGGAAGCCAGGTGAGGCCGGCAGTGCCTCTGGTGCCTCTGGTGTCGGCCTTGGTTTACAGAGTGTTTCCCTGCACTCACCTTTGGTGGTTTGCTTCATCAGTGAAAGAAGAGAAGATGGAAGAGAGAGACCTGCTGTCTGACCTACAAGACATCAGCGACAACGAGCGGAAGACCAGCTCGGCCGAGTCCTCCTCAGGTAGCCGCGCTCCCGGCCGAGCCCAGATGCCCTGCTGCTCAGGAGGGCCGCAGGGTCACTCCTGCTGTTTGCTGCCTACAGCGGAATCCGGGTCAGGCTCTGAGGAGGAGGAAGAGGAGGAGGAGGAGGAGGAGGAGGGGAGCAGCAGTGAAGAATCGGAGGAGGAGGAGGAGGAAGAGGAGGAGGAAGAGGAAGAGGAGGAGACCGGGAGCAACTCTGAGGATGCGTCTGGACAGTCGGCAGGTGAGAGCACAGGGCACGTGTGTGGTTTTTGTAACCCATTTTACGTATTTGCTAGAGGCCCCTAACATGAAATTCGTGCATGGGTAGGTCCCTAGGCCTGGCCGGCGATCAGGGCCCATCAGGGCCATCAGGGTGATGGGAGGGAGGTTGGGGTGGGGGGCATCACTGGCACCTGCCTTGGATGGCCTGGGGCCTGCAGGCTGGGGGCAGCTCCTGCGTTGAGCGTCTGCCCCCTGGTGGTCAGTGTGGGTCTTAGCGACCGGTTGTTCCACCTGTCTTTCCACTGTTCGGTCAATTTGCATATTAGGCTGTTATTAGATGGGATTTACTTATTATTCATTTGAGAAGGAAACATCGACTTGTTCCTCTTATTTATGCTTATTCTTGCATGTGCCTTGACTGGGGTTCAAGCCTGCAACCTTGGGGTATGGGGACAGTGCTCTAACCACTGACCACCCGGCCAGGGCACACAATTGTGTATTTGGATAGAGTCCTGGGAATGACAGAAAGATAATTAGAAGTCTAATTTGTTTTTTAAACTTTCGTTTTATTTTTTTGTTAATCCTCACCCAAGGATATTTTCCCATTGATTTTTAGGGAGAGTGTGGAAGAGAGAGAATGACAGAGAAACATTGATGTGAGAGAAACACACCGATTGGTTGCCCCCTGCATGCTGCTCTGGGCCGGGGAGCAGCCTGAAACCAATTTACGTGCCTTGACCAGAATCGAACCCAGGACTCTGCAGTCCACAGGCCGATGCTCTATCCACCGGGCAGAGTCTGATTTTTTTAAAAACTTCCAAATGGAAAACGTCTTGTTGTCTGGGACTAACGCGAGGCCCCTGGAAGGAGCAGACCCAGAGCCTGCGGGGGGCGCTCCCGGGCTGGGGACACTGGGTGGACGCTGCTCTCTTGCAGAGGAGGTGAGTGAGGAAGAAATGAGTGACGACGAAGAGCGAGAGGCTGAGAACCACATCCTCGTTGGTAAGAGGCCTCCCTGGCATCGCTTCTCTTCCTCATCCGTCCCTAAGTGCAGTGAGGACTTCTCAAAAGTCGTGAGCATGACTGTGGCAACGTATTCAAAACCGTTCTCCCCGGCGTGCCGGGCCCCGAAGCCACAGGGCGTTCCTGGGCTGCCTGCTGAGACCGGGGCCCACGCAGCACCGCCTGCCTGCAGGGACAGTGCTAGCCGAGTGCCGGCCTCAGTGCCGCTGGGGAGCGAGGTGAACAGCTCGGGTCCGGGGCCGGTGGGTACAGGCCACGCGGGCCGGCGTGGCCACAGGCAGCTACGCTGAGCCCTTGGGCCTGTGAGTTCCAGGGCTGCCTCCTCAGAGCTCAGCATCTGGTCAGTGGCTCACAGTGGCTGTGGCCGTGGCCCGGCTGGCGGGCCCCAAGGCCCAGGTGCCCTCTGTCCAGGGGAGCAGCTCGTGTGCAGGCACCCTGGGGTGCTGCTGTGTGGCTTCTTGGTGTTCCCAGACCAGGAAGGGGCTTGTGACAGTGGCCCATTCCCAGTCCCATGATTGGTTAAAACTTGGAAGTTCCAGAGTCAAGATTCGACCGAGATTCCGCGGACAGCGAAGAAGGGGAGGAAGAGGTGGGCGAGGGCACCCCCCACAGCACCGCCCTGACCGAAGGCGAGTTCGTGCCCGAATCCCCAGCCCTGTCGCCCATCGAGCTCAAGCAGGAGCTGCCCAAGTACCTGCCCGCCCTGCAGGTCAGGCGCCCCGCACGCTG
>NW_006296809.1:661031-664736 GCF_000327345.1 Myotis davidii | reverse complement strand
GTCGCAGGGCAGGCCGGGGGCTGGGAAGGAAGGCCTGGGACCGGCTCTTTTCCGCCTGGGACCGGCTCTTGTCCGCCTGGCACCAGCTCTTGTCCACCTGGGACCGGCTCTGGGTTGTGTCACAACGTGGGGCCTGCGCTCACTGAAGAAAAGGGAAGGAGGGAACTGCTCCTCCCCCCTCCCCCGAGGTGTAGGTGTCTGTGCGGCAGCGGCTGCCACTCCTCACGCCAGCGCCTCCTGCAGGGCTGCCGCAGTGTGGAGGAGTTCCAGTGCCTGAACAGGATTGAGGAGGGCACCTATGGGGTGGTGTACCGAGCGAAGGACAAGAAGACAGGTGGGTGGGCTCGCGTGGCCCCCAGGGGGACGGAGACGGGCAGGGGTGGGGTTGCCTGAGGAGGGTCTGTGGTCGCGCTCTACACATCCCCAAGTGGCCTCCATGCTGCTCTGAGGGAGGCCGGGCCACGTGCAGGGAGCTGGGATCTGAGCCCTGGCCCTTCAGGTACACAGTCCCCGCGATCCTGGGAATCCCCCCTGGTGTTGGCAGGGGTCTGGCCTTGCCCAGCCTGCACCTGGGCATGACTCAGGGGTGACACTCAGAGCAGCTGAACCCCTGGTACCTCCAGAGGCCGAGGCAGCCTGGCCAGGAGACTCCTGTTTGGTTGCGACAGCAGGGCGGGTGGACCTAGCCTGGAGGGACGGCCCCTAACGGGTGGGCGTCCAGCGCCCCAGTCTGGGCCGGGTCTCGGAAGGGCAGAGTGGGGTCTGAGCCGAGTCCCTGCTGGAGGCTTGAGGGGGGGTCACAGCAGGTGCCAAGGAGGCTGGTGCGAATGGGCTCGTGTCCGCGTGGACACGCTGGGGCTTCCTGGCGCTGGCACGTGTGAGCTCCCCGCCAGGGCACCCGAGTCCTGGCCGACGCCCGCGGGGAGGGTCAGCGCCGTCTCGGCCCCGTTTCCAGACGAGATTGTGGCTCTGAAGCGGCTGAAGATGGAGAAGGAGAAGGAGGGCTTCCCGATCACGTCGCTGAGGGAGATCAACACCATCCTCAAGGCGCAGCACCCCAACATCGTGACCGTCCGGGTAGGCGGCCTGCGCGGGAGAGGCCCGGCCTCGCCGTGTCAGGCCCTTCCCAGTCCTCACTCGGTCCCAGCTCCCGCCCGCTGCCTGCTCAGATTCAGCTTCTGGGGCGGCTGGTGGTCAGGGCACAGGCGAGGCCAGGGGCGCGGGGACCACAGCCTGGTCTCGTTTCCTAGGAGATTGTCGTGGGCAGCAACATGGACAAGATTTACATTGTGATGAACTACGTGGAGCATGACCTCAAGAGCCTGATGGAGACCATGAAGCAGCCGTTCCTGCCAGGTGAGCCGGGCGGGGCTGCAGCCTGTCCCCATAGGACCCCTGCGTGCATGTGAGTGCGTGTGCCCGCATGTGAGTGCGTGTGCCCGCGTGAGTGCGTGTGCTCGCGTGAGTGCGTGTGCCCGTGTGAGTGCGTGCGCCTGTGTGAGTGCGTGTGAGTGCATGGGAGGCCACGCGGGGCTGTGCGTCTCGGGGTGAGAGCACCGTGCCCCTTGCCCCAGGGGAGGTGAAGACGCTGATGATCCAGCTGCTGTGTGGAGTGAAGCACCTGCATGACAACTGGATCCTGCACCGCGACCTCAAGACCTCCAACCTGCTGCTGAGCCACGCCGGCATCCTCAAGGTGAGCGCGACCCCCGGTGAGTGCGGCCCCGGTGAGCCCGGCCCCCGGTGAGCCCGGCCCGGCACCCACTCCCGGCCCCACTGTCCTTGCAGGTGGGGGACTTTGGGCTGGCGCGGGAGTACGGGTCCCCTCTGAAGGCCTACACCCCTGTCGTCGTGACCTTGTGGTACCGCGCCCCGGAGCTGCTGCTGGGGGCCAAGGTACGTGCTGGGCTGGGTGGGGCCTGCCCCACCCTGCGCTCTGTCCCGCTGGCCCCTGAGTGTGCCCCTGTCCCCAGGAGTATTCCACGGCCGTGGACATGTGGTCCGTGGGCTGCATCTTTGGGGAGCTGCTGACGCAGAAGCCACTGTTCCCCGGGAAGTCAGAGATTGATCAGATCAACAAAGTGTTTAAGGTGGGTCAGGGCACCATGGGTGGGGGGATCAGGGTCTGGCTGGGGGTCACTGCTGGGCGTGGCTGTTTTGAGACGCCCCTTTCTCAGGACCTGGGGACGCCCAGTGAGAAGATCTGGCCCGGCTACAACGAGCTGCCAGCCGTGAAGAAGATGACCTTCACCGAGTACCCCTACAACAACCTGCGCAAGCGCTTCGGGGCACTGCTCTCCGACCAGGGCTTCGACCTCATGAACAAGTGAGCCACTGTGGGCGGGGGGTGGGCGCCTTCCCAGCCTCCCAGGGCTCCAAGCGCCTTGTTCTCCCAGGTTCCTGACCTACTTCCCTGGGCGGAGGGTCAGCGCAGAGGACGGCCTCAAGCACGAGTATTTTCGCGAGACCCCCCTCCCCATCGACCCCTCGATGTTCCCCACATGGCCCGCCAAGAGCGAACAGCAGAGGGTGAAGCGTGGCACCAGCCCGAGACCCCCCGAGGGAGGCCTCGGCTACAGCCAGCTGGTGAGGGGCGGGCAGGCAGGGGGGACGGTGTGAGGGGTGTCCCTGGGATTAGCTGGCCTGGCCAGGGCCCCACGGTGCCGCTTGCTCCCCAGGGTGACGACGACCTGAAGGAGACCGGCTTCCACCTCACCACCACCAACCAGGGGGCCTCAGCCACAGGCCCTGGCTTCAGCCTCAAGTTCTGAGGTTTAGAGTGGACCCCAGAAACAGCGGGACCAGGGGCAGGAGCGGCGACAGCCTGTGGGCCAGACCCGCGTCCTGCCCCGAGGACAGGCGGCTGCGGCCTGGGCTGCGGTGACGTGGCCTCGAGTCGAACTGCCGGCCCCATTTTCCATGTTCCGTTTGTCAGCTTGTAAATCTGTAGAATTAAATCTTATTTCTTCTGGAAGAAAAGGCTCTTTTTTCAGATTTCTCACACTTGCCACATGAGGTGGGGAAGCCAGTGCAGAGGGCACAGCCACACGCGCACGCAGTCAGATCCTGGCTGTGATTTCAGTCTCTCTAATCTTGAGGCCGCTGCGTGGGCGCCTCCTGCCCTCAGCGGGCACCGTAGCCCAGCGCCCACAGCTGGGCACGCAGAATTGCCTACGAGGTGGTCGCCCCTTCTAAGATGCGGGGAAATGATGGAGGGAGCGCTGCTGTGTCTGGCCCTGCGCCGGCCCTGGCCCCACGTGGGCGGGCCTCTCCCTGCCTCCAGCTCCTGCTCTGTCGGGACGGCCTGGCCCCAGGCACCCCAGCTCCTAAGGGGCCCGGTCTAGAGGGCCCCACCCCCACCCCAAGAAAGGGCGTGGAGACGTCAGAGAGAAAACCTTTATCAGCGCCGGAGCTCAGGGGCGCACGCGCACGCGCCAGGAGTAGGTAGTGAGCACGCGCTGCCGCCGGCGCACCACGCAGGTGTAGGTGCCCTCGTTGATGGCGTTGGCGATGATGCTCAGGTGCGCCTCGCCCAGCGCCAGGTACCCGGGGTAGGAGGACTCCAGCGGCTCCTGGTCCTTGTACCAGCTGCGGGGGGCAGGGAGCCTGAGTGGGGGGACCCCAGCCCGCCGCCCCTCGCCCCGGCCGGGTCACTCACTGCACTTTGCCTTTCTTGTGCAGGATCTTCTGGCCGCAGCGGAAGGG
>NW_006296809.1:659728-660018 GCF_000327345.1 Myotis davidii | reverse complement strand
GGGCGCCTGGGGGAGCAGGGGACCGGGCCCCGGGGTGGTGAGGACACCCGCGGGGTGGGGCGCTGCGGCGTTTTCCTTCAAAGGAAGCAAGTGCTTCGAGGAGGCAGCAGGGGCTGCCTGATGCAAAACGCGAGGAAGAGACGGGCCGTGAGTGAGGGAGGTGGGGAGCGCTGCCTGGCTTCCCACCCCAAGCGCCTTTACACCCCGAAAGGAAAAGGGCTTGAGAACCAGCCGGTCAGAGTGGGCGGAGCTGGAGGGATGCTGTCGCCCACCCCCATCCACTGGGCTCC
>NW_006296809.1:658486-659266 GCF_000327345.1 Myotis davidii | reverse complement strand
ATAATTAGTGACTCTGAGCATGTTTTCATATATCTTTTGGCCCTCTGTCTGTCCTCTTTCAAAAAGTGTCTATCTAGGTCAGGGGTGGGCAAACTTTTTGACTCGAGGGCCACAATGGCCCACAATGGATTCTTAAACTAGACTGGAGGGCTGGAGCAAAAGCATGGATGGAGTGTTTGTGTGAACTAATATAAATTCAAAGTAAACAGGCGGGGGGTGTGGGTGGGGGAGACGCAAGAAGATACCCGGCTGTCAGGGAGGGACAGACGCCAGGGGCTCAGCATCCAGCAGGGACGGTCAGTTGGAGCCCCAAACGGGCTGGGGCTGAGTGACCGGAGGTTTTTTCCTCAATGGAATCCCCAATCCCCTGGACACGGAATGAGACCCAGGCGTGGAACCTCCGACCAGGCCAGCCCAGGACACGTCCCGCCGGCGCTGGCCAGGCATCGCAGGGGTCGCACGGAGAGCTGGAAGAGGCTCCCGGAGGGACCCCATAAGGGACGTGGGGGGCGGTGCGCAGGGGCAGGGGCTGCGGGGAGCCAGGAATCCCCCATTGTGCTCTCTCCCAGCAGAGCCAGGCGCAGGGCCCAATTCGGAGTGGTCCTGGGTGGGAGGTGGGAGACACTGAGGCCGGAAGACTCGACGGGGCGGCCTTCAGACTGAGCGGGGTGAGACCAGCCAGGCAGGGTGTTGGCAAAGGCGCCCCTCGGCTGCGGGAACCGGGAGGCGGGGCATGTAGGCTGAGGGGGGAGGAGAGGGCTGGGAGCTGGAGGGGGCTCT
>NW_006296809.1:656102-656398 GCF_000327345.1 Myotis davidii | reverse complement strand
GGCAGGCCTCAGGGGGGCACCAGCTGCCCCAAGCAGGGGCAGAGGGGAGGCGGCAGGGAAAGCCCCTGAGGGAGGGGCGAATGCTGAGACACGCCCATCCCCTTTCCAGGCTGCTCAGGGGCACAGAACCGCAGGGATGCTGGCCACACTAGGTGCCGGGGCAGAAGACACCTCCTGCAAACGGCTGACCTGGGGCTCCCCCTCCCCAGGGCCGGGCTCCCAGGGAGCACCCTCAGAGGGAGTGGGCACTCGGGTCCTGCAGCCAGGTACCCGGCCCCCCTCCAGCCTCAGCCCCA
>NW_006296809.1:655270-655887 GCF_000327345.1 Myotis davidii | reverse complement strand
CACAGCGGCCCTGGGCGGGGCGGGGGGGCGGGGGGCACAGACTCAGCCTGGGCCCGCCTGGACCCTAACGCCCACCCCGTCAGCGGGCTCTGTACTCACCTCTTGGATGAGAACCTGGGCCACCTCCCGGTGGTTGTTGAGGGCGGCCAGGTGCACGGCCGTGAAGCCATCCTCCTTCTTGGCGTCCACCAGCTGCCGCGCCCAGGCCAGGATCCTCCTGACCGCTCTGTGGAGCAGGGAGGTGTCTGGGTGGAGGGGGTTCCCCGAGTGGCCCAGCAGCGTGGCGGGCGCCTGCTCCGGGCTGTGTGCCCCCCCAAACTCACAGCGTGTGGCCCTTGAGGGACGCGTGGTGCAACAAAGTGAAGCCCTGGCTGTTGGTGGCGGTGACATCGATGCCCGGCACTTCCGTGAGGACCTCCACGATGCCACTGGCACCGGCGCCCGCGGAGATGGCATAGTGCAGGGGCGTGTTGGCCTGGGCGTCCTGTCGGTGGTGGGCCAGTGGTCACTTGGCGGCAGGGCTCCTTGACCCCAGGGAGAGGACCAGGGGACCCCGCACTCACTGGCAGGTTGACGTCACAGCCCAGCTCACACAGGGCCCTCACCACCTCCAGGAA
>NW_006296809.1:654855-655149 GCF_000327345.1 Myotis davidii | reverse complement strand
TTCCTGAAGGAGGAGGCGGGAGGGTGCTGTGCCCACTGGCAGAACTGCGGGCCCTGCCCCCACCGAGCCCCCAGGCCTCCCCCCAGGGCTGCGTAGTGCAGAGCCGTGTTGCCCTGGTCATCGGGCAGGTCCACGGCCGCCCGGGCCTGCAGCAGCAGACGCAGCAGCTCCGCCTGGCCCAGGTAGGCAGCCACCTGCTGGGCCGTCCTGCCCTGGTTCTTGCTGTCCACCTGTGGGAGCACTGCTGGTCAGTTCCTGGCCCCTGCTCCCCACCCTGGGGTGGGCCAAGCCTGG
>NW_006296809.1:653061-654590 GCF_000327345.1 Myotis davidii | reverse complement strand
GCACTTTTGTTCTCCCGGGCGCGCTCAGCCACGTCCAGGTTGGCGTCCTCTTCAGGCCGATAGGCCAGCAGGCAAGAGGGGCTGAAGGTCCACAGCTGACCGCCGACCGCCACACGCAGGTTCCCGTCTCCGAAAACCTTCACCACCTTCCCGACTTGGCCCAGGGCCTGAGGAGAGGGGGCGTCACAGGCCGGTCTCCCTGGGGGTGAGGGAGTCCAGGGAGGAGGGGAGGGGAGGGAGGGGGTCTCACAGGCGCCATGTCATCTGTCCACTCGCCATGCCCAGCCTGCAGCCGCTTCACCGTGTCCAGGTCGTCCATGACCCGCACCACGTCGCCCACCCAGAAGGAGTTGTGCTGAGTGAGAGAGAGGCCGGTGAGGGGCCCTGACCATGTGGCTGCCCAGGGTCGTGGAGCAGGCGGCACCCCCATCAAGCTCCACAGGATAGGCCAGCCTGAACTTGACCCTAACCCCTGACCAGAAACACAACCAAAGGGTCTGGCTGGACAAGGCCACTGGTGACCAGGGCAGCCTTGGGTAGCTCAGTCCCTGTGCCCCAGGGGTGACAGCTGAAGAGGCAGCAGCGGATCCAGACCAGACAGAAACCAGCTCTCGGCAGGTGGGACCCCAGGACAGGCCTGTCCTGCACAGATGGGAGCAGGCAGCGTGGCCATGACCAGAGCAGAAGGCGTGGGGTGTGGCCCCAGCATGACCAGGGGCAGGGCCAGAGCAGGAGACGGACCAGGGCCCATTCCCACCCACAACCGCCCCCCCGCATCCCCTCACCTGCATGTGACTCTCTCTAAACTGTCTCATGACCCCACACACCCTCCTTGGAGGCCCCTCAGGTCCTGAGCTGGTGACAGCACGTCCCCCTCCTTGGTGCCCACTCCTTCCCAGGGCCCTCATCTGTGGACGTCCCCCTCCCAGCTGGGAAGTCCTGCTTCGAGATGCCCCTTCCCAGCCCGCGCCGTGGGCCACGCACCACCCTCTGTCCTTGGGCCTTCCCGTACCATCCCACACGCTCCCCACACAGCACCCACGGGGCACGGGAGAAAGTAAAGCCACCACGTGGCTCCTGCCGTGGGGCTGTGGTGGCTTCCTCGGGCTCTGCCCAGCTGCCAACGCTGCGCCTGGCCCCCCTCCGTCCCTTCACACCTGGACCCCCTAAGCCCTCTCCTCCTCCTCAGGGATGAGCAGGTCCACGGAGGGGTGTGGAGGGAATGGACAGGGCTCGCCCGCCCCCCATGCACCTTGGTGAGAGCCCCCGGGTGGAAGGTCCAGCGGGTCTCGTGGCTGAACTGCACGCGCACGTCCCCGCGGTCGGTGATGCGGTGCACGGTGCCCGTCTGTCCCAGGAACTGTGGCGGTCGTGGAGGCTGTGGCTCGGGGTCCAGGGAAGGGGGAGGGGAGGGCACAGGGCTGGCGGGCGGGGCAGCTCACCTCTGCCATCCTGGGGTTCCACCCCCCATGGCCTTCCTGCATCTCCCTCAAGACGTCTGTGTCCAGCAGACACGTGACCTTGTCCCC
>NW_006296809.1:651717-652699 GCF_000327345.1 Myotis davidii | reverse complement strand
GCCCTGGCGGGGACTCAGTGTGACCCTGCAAGAGAGTGTCACCTGGACCATGCTCGCTGGCGGTGACGGCACCGGCCTCTGCCCTGCCCAGCCTCGCTCCCCGCGCCCAGGGCCCAGGACGGCTGGCCCAGCAGTCTGGACCCTCCACACTCGGCCTGGAGCCTGCTGACCATGTTCCTCCGGGGCCTCCCCGATGCACCCCAGGTCCCCCTAAGGGCCTGGTCAGGGAGGACCAGCACGGGCGATGGAGGAAGGCAATGCAGGCTCGGCCACAGGTGCCCAGACAGCTGACCCTGCGCTGTCTCTGGCCACATGTGGGCGTGTGAGTGTCAAGGACACAGGGAACAGGGACGGTCTCTCTGGGTGCCCCCAACCCAGCAGCCTTGTCCCCAGCGTAATCTCGCCCCCCAACCCCATCACAGCAAAGAGGCTCCCAGCCAGACCACAGCTCCTGCCCCGTGTGCCTTGGGGCTGCCACTGCCAAGCCCAGGACCTCCACAGAGGATGCTGGCTGCAGGGCCACACAAGCCACAGGCCACCTCGGTGCCCGCCATGGCTACACTGGGGAGCCATGCCTGGCTCTGGGGGTGGCACCAGGACCATGGCACCACCTGCTCAGTGGACATGGTCGCCTTCCCCAGCGGATGGAGGCCAGAGTGACCATGACTCGGCCACTCTTCAGGGAAATGGCCCAGGAAGGCCTGCCCTGCCCCTGGGGAAGTTAGCAGAGGCAGCTCCGGTCCTGTGGGCGGAGGGCTGTCGGTGTCGGAGGCGCTGGCCAGGGTCGCCTGCACCGGTCAGCCGGGCGGCAGGGCGCGGACTCACGGGCGGGAGTGGGCCGTCTCGTAGCGCTCGAAGGCGTGCGCCAGGTCGTGCTTGTTGTTGAGGTAGCACTGCGTGCACAGGTCGTAGTCCGCGCAGACGCGGCACTTCCAGCGCATGCCCCGCAGCCCGTGCTTCTTGCAGCAGTCACAGATGATGT
>NW_006296809.1:650153-651096 GCF_000327345.1 Myotis davidii | reverse complement strand
ACGTCCTAGGGGTGGGTGGGCCCCTTGAGGGTCCCTCCAGCTGCCCCGAGACTCGCCCTGTGGTGACTCGGGTGGGGGGCATCCCCAGGAGAGGACGTGGACGCCTGGGACCAGGGGACAAACCTGGCAGGGGAGGTCCCCTCAGCACGTGGCCACCAGGCGGCCCAGTGCTGGGTGTTCACGATCGAGTGGACTTGGCTCCAGGCAGCAGTGGAAGGTCAGACAGCAAAGCTGACGGAGCAAACAGACGGTGCAGTGATGGACGGGTGGACGGCGCTGCCGCTCAGAACGGCTGCTCCGGGGACACCAGAGACTGAAAGGGCGGGCCCACCCGACCGGTTTGCAGTCAGCGCCTCCCGCGAAGGGCTTGCACCTGCCCTGTGAAAAGGGCACCCACCTCAGTGAGCAGAGCAGACAACCCAGAGAAAACACCGGACCGGGGCCCCTCAACAGCCAAACCACAGGGGCCGGTCGCCAGGCCGCTGCTCGCGGTGTGTGCCCGCCACGGCCCCGTTTACAGAAAGGCCACCAACAGGACAAGCAAATGCAGGCGCTGGAGTCGGGGTGGGGGGCGGAGGCAGAGGCAGAAGTGGCCCTGGGGGCCCCAGGGCCAGGGAGGTGCTACCCACTGACCTGCAAGTAGAAACATGCCTGCTCACCTGGGACGCTGGGCTCACCGTGACCTGTGCCCCACTAAACGCTCCTCTAGAGGCTCTTGTGCAACATGAAGGCCTGGAAGACAGTTGAGAGAAGCCTGGGGACTTGCAGGAGAGGCTGAGGGACCCCCAGGAGGCGAGGCGGCCACCACTCCGCTCCGGGGAGTGTGCCTGTGGGGTGCGCAGGACCTCACGTGGGGTCAGGGCTCTGCAGGGGGAAGGCGTGGTGGGCACCAGGGCAGGGCTGGGTGCAGCCGAGGTGCAGTCGGGCAACTGCCCAGCACTGG
>NW_006296809.1:649446-650017 GCF_000327345.1 Myotis davidii | reverse complement strand
CTGGCCAGCTCAGGGAACACCTGCCCGGCGGAGGCCGCTGACGGGCAGTGAGGAGAGGCAGTGGCCAGGCTTCCCTGCCCGACCCCTGCTCCAGCCAGCAGCAGGGGCCCACCCTCTGCCCCACCCACTCTGAGACCTGCATTGGCACAGGGTGGGCAGGGTCCTTGGTCCGTGCGCAGCCTGAGGGTCCAAGCGCAGAACCTTCGTAGTCTCAGGGGTACGAGCTGCTCAGCAAATCCCCTTCCTCGCAGGCGGGTCCCTGTGGGGGCTCCTTCCTCCCCCGCGGGGGCCTCCGGGGCCCGGGGCTTCCACAAACAGGTGGACGTTTTGAAAACGATGAACCCCTCTGACCGACTAGTCAGGAGCCTCTCCCCAGAAATGCCGCTCCCTGCTGGTTCGCCCGGAGGCTGCCCCCTGGGCCACGCCCTGCTGCCGCCTGTCCTGCCCTCCCCTGTGATCTCCACAAAGATGAACGCCCAGGCCCCAGGCTTCTGCGGGCTCCAGCCAGGAGCACAGCCCCCAGGCCACTGCAGCCAAAGGGCCCACATCAAGAGTGACCCGTGAGAACCTC
>NW_006296809.1:647002-649397 GCF_000327345.1 Myotis davidii | reverse complement strand
GGCCGGCCACCACGTGTGGCCTCAGGGCCTCCACCAGCAGCTGCCGCTCGCTCTGACTCGGGGTGGCCCTCACACCCTCCCCGCCCGATGCACCTGCTGAGCTGCAGTTGGACAGGGCGGCCTCTTTCCACAGCGACAGACAAGTGTGGACGCCTGGGCCCAGCTGACGCTCCTGCTGGCAGGGGCTTCCCCACTGCAGAGCCCAGAAACTGGCCCCACCCCGAGAGAAAGAACTCAGGCAGCCTCACTGGTGTGGCTCATTGGATAGAGCGTCCGCTGAGGACTGAAGGGTCTGGGATTCGATTCTGATCAGGGCACAGGCCCGGGTTGTGGGCTCAATCCCCAGGAGGGGGCGTGCAGGAGGCAGCCAATCCATGATTCTCATCACTGATATTTCTCTCTCTCTCTCTTTTCCTCTCTGAAATCAATAACAATTTATTGTTTTTTAAAAAAGAACTCAGGCAGGACAGGACCCCAGTGCCATTAGCCAGTGCTGTGGCCAGACAGGGTGGCATGCCCTGGGGGCTTGGCCCCGGCCTGCGGGCAGCCACACCTGCCTGTCTGCTGGCCCCCGGGTCCCTGCCATGTGCTGCAGGACCATCTCCAACAAGCCATGGGGTAGGGGCACCCCGAGCAGGGCTCTGCCCTCAAGGGTGGGCACAGGATAGAGAGTGGGGTGGGGGGCCTGGCAGGACCTGTGAAATCAGGGCCAGGCCTCACTCGCCTGGCGAAGGGCTGCCTGTGGGCCGCGGGGTAGGGTTTCCAGGGCGCCTCCGGCCAGTACCTGATGTCTTCACACCCGGTATTTTTAGCTCAGCAGACAGTTCTCCAGCCCCCGGCCAGGAAACCACCCCCCTCCCAGGGCTGACCCTCTCGGGAGCCCACATGTGACACCCCCAGGTCGGGGCACTAACCGTGGGTGCCCCCCACCCTCACCTCTCTTGCCCAGACCAACACCCGAGGACAGTGGCGAACAGAGGAGGGTCCTGTTCTGGGGCCCCCGCGGCCTGAGAGCCTTCCTGTCACCGCCCCTCCACACCCCTCCCCGGGGTCTTGGGGTCTGCCCTCCGCTTCAGCGTGGCATCACCTGGAGCCTGAGCAGGGCCTCCAGCAACGCCTGCCCGCTGCCCCTCCTCCACACCTGCCACGGCGATGGGCGCCCGGCCCCCGGCCCCCTGCCCCCCCGGCCTCAGAAGCACCGAGGCCCCTCGTGAGGCGGGCGGGGTGATGTCCAGGCCTCTCTACTGCTTTCCTCCACCCACGTCCCTGCCTGGCCTTTGTCACCGTCCACCCTGGAGCCCAGCACCTGGCCAACTGGACTCCACATGACACCGGGCCCTGGGGTCCGAGTTCACCCCCACCTCGGGAGGCCCCACCAGGGCGCGGAGGGCCAGGAGCCGGTAGGGGCCAGGAAGGGGGCCCCATTCCAGTGGGGACTTCACCCAGAGTCACTTCTTTTTCTTCCTTTACCAGAAACACTGTGCTCGGCCAGCTGCCCCGGAGGCCACAGGCCGGGCACCCAAACCCCCCCAGAGGCTGTCGCTGCGAATGGCGGCCACGACTCGCAGGCTGCCAGGGCGTCAGGACTCGTGTGACGGACGTGCTGCAGCAAAACCGAACTCACCTCAGAACACACACCGGCCTCGCGCCAGTGAACCGGACATTTCGCTTCCAGTTCCCGGGTCTCAAACTTGCTCAGCCACCAGGACGTCCTGTTGGGGACCGGGGGCGATCGCCGACACGGGCACAGCCACCCCCTGGCAGCCAGCCAGGAGCCTGCAGAAAAACGGATGAAAAGGTGGTTTCAGCCCCACCGTTGTGCCTCAGGGGTGAGCGTCCACCTGTGAACCAGGAGGTCACGGCTGGATTCCCGGTCAGGGCACAGGCCCGGGGTGCGGGCTCGGTCCCCTGTGAGGGGCGAGGAGGAGGCAGCGCGTCCGTGATTCTCTCTCATCATGGATGTTTCTCTCCGTCTCCCTCTCCCTCTGGAATAAATATACATATTTAAAGGCCGTTTCCCACTTGCAGCCTTTATCGCAACCAGACAAGTGGCCTGGGTCCGCTCTGCCGGCTGCCAGCCTGCAGGGGGCAAAGCTCTTTACAAACCGGCCGCCGGCACCGTGTACAAGTGAGCTGTTCCCCTATGTGTGAACCTTCTACTGGGAAAAACGTAAAAGCTGTGGAGACTAAATCACTTTTTTTTTTAAAAGGTCATCATATTTGCCCAGGAGTTGGGCGGACAGAGGCAGCCACTCCTCTCCCTGCACCCCTAGCCCTGCTGCTGCTGGAATCAACGCCCGGTGTGGACGAACAACAGGCGCCTGTCAGGGGGCAGCCTGGCTGAGGCAGTGGACAGGCTGCGGGGGGGGGGGCGAGGGGGGAGCCCAGACCGGAC
>NW_006296809.1:640036-645778 GCF_000327345.1 Myotis davidii | reverse complement strand
AAGGGGTCGGGGTCACCAGGGCCGAGCACGCGCGGGGACGGAACTGGCCACCAGGCGACCAAAGCCCGAGTATCCAATCCGGGCATCGCGCGAACCAGGGGGTCAAGCTCTTCCCCCCGGGGCAGGAGCTGGACCGGAAGTGCGTCACGGATGGGCGGGTCGCCCTCGCCGACCCTGCGTGGCGCTCTAGGGTTCGGAGACGCGTTCTGTTGCCGGGGAGACGGAGGCTGCGGCTGCCTAGGCGTCTGTCTGCAGCATCTTTGACCGCCCGGCCCTTGGGACGCTGAGATGCGGTGTGGTCACGGCAACTCTTGTAAAATCAAAGTAACGCCAGTGCAGGGCTTTAATTCACGCAGAACGGAGGACATCGTAAAAGTCACTGTCTTACCCTGACTGGTTTGGCTCAGTGGATAGAGCTTCGGCCTGCGGACTGAAGGGTCCCAGGTTCGATTCCCGCCAAGGGCATGTACCTTAGTTGCGGGCACATCCCCAGTCGGGGGTGTGCAGGAGGCAGCTGATCGCTGTTTCTCTCTCAATGTTTCTAGCTCTCTATCCCTCTCCCTTCCGCTCTGTAAAAAATCAATAAAAAATATGTTTAAAAATTTTTTTTTAAAAAGTGACTGTCTCGTATGCTCCGCAGAGGCAAATCCTTCCAACTCTTGTAGCTTATCCTGCGACAGGAATATCGATGTTTCTAAACCAGAAGCTGCTAGTCCTTTATGTGTTTAGACATTTCTGTGGACTTCCAGATAGAGTCAGTGAGAACTTTATCTCCAAACAACCCGACCACCTCCGCTCCCCCGCCTCACACCCCGCCATGGCCACGTGACCTCCCTACCCATTAGGATTACGTCACCTGTCCGGTGCTGTCTGCTCTGCTACCTGTTATTGCATACAACCCTGCCTCCGTTCTTACACAGTAATTTTTTTTTCTTTTGAGTTAATACCTGGTCTTTTTTCTTTTCTTTTTTTTTTGCCTTAGTGTTTTTCTTATGCCTAGAATTTTACTAACTCATACCCAATTTTTCCCCAAGGCTCTAACATCTTTGCCACATGCCCATTGATAACATTTTCCAAAGGCTCAGACACCTTCTATTTAATTCCTGGAGACCTCTCTCCAGAGCCCCCGCCCCCCATCCTCCTAGTCCAATGCAGACTGGTTGCTCCCGAGCCCATGCAGAGCTGTCATCTTGTGCTTTCTCTAGTCATCCTGCTGACTCGGCCTTTCCCCTGTGCTCAAGTCCGTTTCCTGGAATCTGTGCTGACCCCCTCCTTGGTCTGCTCTCTCGTTTTACTGAAGTCAGCCCTCTAGTAGCTTACTGGGAAGGGTCCATATCTGAAGTGTGTTTATTCTACTCTCACCCTGATAGTTTGGCAGGGTATAGAATTCTAGGTTGGAAATGCTTTTCCTTCAAGGTATTTGAAGTCAGGTGTTTGTTTTTGTTTTTTCCTTCAGCTGCCAGGGCCACAGTTGAAAACTCTAAAGCCATACTAATTCCTAACAATTTGTATGGGATATGTTTGTTCTCTGAGAAAGCGTTTAGGATCTTATCGTTATCCTCAGTGTTGCCAAGTGTCACAATACACCTCGATGTGGACCTTTCTACCCATGGATCTACACACACAGTTGTCTTTTTCATCCCAGAGGCTTATGTCCATCTACTTGGGAGTTTTTTTTTAGAAAAAAACATATATATTATTGATTTCAAAGAGAAAGGGAGAGGAATAGAAACATCAATGATCGGAAAGAATATTGATTGGCTGCCTCCTGCATGTCCCCCACTGAGGATCGAGCCCGCAACCTGGGCATGTGCCCTGACCGGGAATTGAACCATGACCTCCTGGTTCATAGGTAGACACTCAATCACTGAGCCATGCCAGCTGGGCTCCTTAATTCATTTTTGTTAAAAAAAAATTGTTATTGATTTGTGAGAGAAAGACATCAACTTGTTGTTACATTTAGTTATGCTTTTGTTGGTTGATTCTAGTATGTGTCCTGACCAGAGGCGAACCCCACAACCTTGGAGTACTGGGATGATGCTCTAACCCACTGAGCTACCTGCCAGGGCCTACAAATTTGTTTTAAATTGTAGGACACTGGTCAGTGTCTGCTGAGACCTGGAGAGTTGCTGGATGGTTTGGAAACACACATTGCGCTCTCATCTCTTCCCTTCCTGAGTTCACGTTTACTCTCCCTGATTCCTTCCCACACACACACACACAATGTTCTTCATATGTGCATTTTTCTCACTTGAGTTTAATTATAGATTCTTCAAAGCCTTTCTCCTGCTCTCTGCGTTGGCTCTCCCATCCCAGATCCTTCTCTCCATTTGCTCTGGTCTGTCCACTTCCAGGCGGAAGCTTTCCTCCAATGTCTGGGGAGCCTTCTTTCCCTGTTGCAATCTGAGAGCGAGACACTGTGTTAAGGAGGATCAAGCCCCACGGACAGTGTCAGAAAACCTTCCAATAAAAGTGTCTGAAACAAGACAGAGGCTGGGTCTTCTCTCAGGTAGAGGTGGTCCAGGGCTGGCTCCTCCACAGGGGACTCCAGAAGGAGGAGTTGGGAGGTGCATCTACCACTGGCATCCCATGGGCCAGAACTTGGCGCGCGCACACCGCTGCAAGGGAAGCTGGGATGTGTACTTTTTCAGGCGACTTCCCAGGCCAGCTAGTGGTGAAATCACTAAGAAAGAAAGAAAGAAGGAATGGATATTGGGGACAATGGCAGTCCCTGCCCTTAACAGCGGGGTGGGCGCCTTGCTCACCTGGGCAGGGCTCAGCATCCCTAGGCCACCGTGGCGGCGGTGGTGGCGGCGGCGGGGGGCGGGGTGGCGACCTGGTGAATGTTTCCTCTGGGTCTCCCTTTTCCCTCCAGGGTGCCCGTCTGCCAGGCTTCCTTCTGGACCCAGAGTCGGGAAGGGAGCCTGCCTGCCCCACCCAGAGTGCAGACTTCCAGTTTACCTCCCTCTTCTCAGTCTATTCCGTCTGTAATCCTCTCAAGTTCAATAAACAGTATCACTGCAGTGCTCGCTAAGTACTGGGCACGTGTGTTTTCACCGGCAATCCTTACTCAGCCCGACCAGCCAGGCGGTACTGTCGACCCGACTCACAGATAAGGACCCGGAGAAGGGGGGCTGAGACGTGTGCACCCAGGGCCCTGTGGCTGGGCAGCGGTGTGGGAAAGGACCCCTCCCCACAACACACACACACACTCCCCAGGGTCAAAGGCCAGGGCCTGGACACATGGCCACGCTGCCCAAGGGAGGGGTGAGTTCAGACTGCCAGCCAGACTTCTGTTCAGGCTGGAGTCTCACCTGCCTTTCCCAGAAACATGTCTCTGGGACCCAAACTTAGGTGCAGAATAAACAAATACATAAAACAAGCCGCTTAAGTACTGGAGCCCGGAGGACATTTGCTCTTGGGCCTCCGGACTGGGTAGACCCCCTCCACCCCTGAACCTCAAATCCAGGAAGGACAGAGCCCAAAGCCAGGCATCTTTGTCTGGCTGAACCGTCACAGGCAAAGCCAGAGGCCAGAAACCGGATCTCTCTGCAACTTGCAAACGGCTGAGGCAACACCGATTGATAAGAAAGAGAGATGATGGCCCTAGCCGGTGTGGCTCAGTGGATAGAGCGTCGGCCTGCGGACTGAAGGGTCCCAGGTTCGATTCCGGTCAAGGGCATGTACCTGGGTTGCGGGCACATCTCCAGTGGGAGATGTGCAGGAGGCAGCTGATTGATGTTTCTCTCTCATCGATGTTTCTAACTCTCTACCCCCCCCCCCTCCTCCCCGCCCCAGATCACCCTGACTAGTTGTTCCACCCTGTGTCCTGCCTGCTTGGCTTCCTGAATGCTCACTTATGGGGGGGAAAAAGAGGAACAAATGTAATAGTCTGAACAATAAAGATTTAATTAAAAAAATAAAGAAAGAAAGAAAGAAAGAAAGAAAGAAAGAAAGAAAGAAAGAAAGAAAGAAAGAAAGAAAGAAAGAAAGAACGATCCAAGGGCACGAAGAGGGCAGGAAACGTTGTAAAATGGAGAGTTCTTGCTGCCTTTCAAAGGCAAGACCCCTCAGGTCATTCCTGAAAGGGAAGAGGAACCGAGGGGAACTGTACTCCACGCGGCCGGTGTTTTGTTCTTGGCCTTTGGGCAAAAGATGAAACTGAAAAAAGGAGTTTCATTTTACCAACCTATTGCATTAAATTTTTAGTACTATTTTTTTAAAAAAATATGTGGACTTTTTATTTGGATTAAAAATGAAGGTTAATTTTTCTAAAAAAAAAAAACAGCTGCGCGCCCCTGGAGGCGACCTGAACGCCCAGGATGCTGATCCCAGCGACCCAGAGGGGTCCACCCCCTGTGCCCCCCACCCCACACTTTGTGCGTTCGCAGAAAGCGTCTGTTCCAGGGCAGTGCTTGCCGCAAAGTTTGTGATCTCAGAACGCGGGAAGAAAGCGGTCCGCCCCCAGGGTGCTGCCGCATGACCTACACGTGCGTCTCTAAGGCATGGAGAGCATGGGGCTCCCACCCCCGCACCCCCTTCTCACTCCGCCCCCGCCCCGCACTGTCACCTGCCCTGCTCTGCCCACGGTGCCCTCCCCTCAGGCAGAGCACCTGCATTGTCTCAGCTCCCACTGCAGCCGATGTGAGCAAACTGGCCCACGCCCCGCGGGGTTTGGGTGGGGTTAGGAGGGTCCCTAGATCACCATCACTTTCTGCTTCCCTGGGGGAGCTCCTGAGTCCCCGAAAGCTGGGGCAGGGGTCCAAGCGCAGGGCCCTCTCTGCTTGAGGAGAAAGGAGGAACCAGGGGCAGGGCCGGGGAGGGCCGCCCTCGCCAAGCCTTCACCCCCAGCTGGGTGCTGAGGCCTGGAGGCCCTGTTCAGGGTCCCAGCAAGCTGCGGAGGCCTGGTTTGGGGGTCAGGGCCCTCCAGGCTAGGTCAGGAGGTGTGCTGGGCGGAGCCGGGAGGGGCGGTGCGTCTGACCCTTGGCTTCAGGCTCGGAGGCCTTGAGATCTGGTGCTGACCTGGACTTTTTGGAAAATGACCAGGAACTAGAGAGGCTGGGGGTAGGGTGAGGTGGGGTGCTCCATGGGTGAGTCGGTGCTCAATGGCTGTCCAGAGCTGGGGACCAGTAACTCAGCACTGCAGCCACCGAGCGTCTCCTCTCCCTCCCCCGGGTGAGAGCAGCGCCCAGGGGCCCAGGGTCCGCAGTTCTTCTCACCTCCCTGCCCAGGACACAGAGCAGCAGCCCAGGCCGGACGCGCTCCCTGAACTGAGTGCTGCTTCGTCTGCTCGGGCCCGGCCCTGGGCCCTGGGGGGCTGTCTGGCACACGAGGAGGTCGAGGCAGGGATGGGATTGAGCGGCTAGAGCCTCGGGCCCCCCCTCCCTGAAGACAAGCGTGGGAGAAGGTGGGCTTGCGGGTGGGGGTCATCCCGTGTCCAGCCTTGACCCCCTTCCGGGACCACCGAGAGGGCTACCCCGGGGATCCATCAGAAGAGAGGGTGCTCCGCCTGTAGCTATCTTTCTCCTGCGCAGAGTGAAAAAGTTTTCACCAAAGGAAGCCTCATCGATCAGTCGCGCCCTTCCCGGTCGGCGCCATCCAACTCTAAAGGGGAACAGCCCCGGGAGCGAAGGAAAGCTTCCGTCCTCGCCTCCTCCCCCACAACAGGCCGGGACCCTTACCTTGGGTCCCCACCCGAGTCTGAGATGGGGCAGCGTGACCCGGGGTCCTGCGCGCTCCGGG
>NW_006296809.1:638483-639424 GCF_000327345.1 Myotis davidii | reverse complement strand
GCGTGCTGCTCGGCGCCTCCTGCCGGGACTACCTGCTGCCCGACGTGCACGAGGGCGTGCGCTACCACCTGTGCCTGCAGCCGCTGCCGCTGCACTCCGAGCACGCCGCCGCCGAGGCCTTCGGGCCCACGGAGTGCGTGGAGTTCGTCGCGGAGCCGGCCGGCATGCGGGACATCGTGGTGGCCATGACGGCGGTGGGCGGCTCCATCTGCGTCATGCTCGTGGTCATCTGCCTGCTCGTGGCCTACATCACGGAGAACCTCATGCATCCGGCCTTCGGGCGCCCGGGCCTGCGCAGGCAGCCGTGAGCTGGAGGCGGCCGACCCGCGCGTGCGTTCGAGGCCTCCGCCTGCCCTGCCCTCCGTTCCTGCTCCCTCCCTAGGCTGTCCGCGCAGGGCCCGCTGGAGATGGAGAGGGCGCAGGCCTGCGCCAGGACCTTGGAGTCATCCCACCACTTCGCCAGCCAGCTACCCGCTTCCCAGAATCCAGTTGGAGACTGGCCCTTGGGCCTGTGGAGGGGTGCGGGCCGCAACCAGGGCCCTTCCCCGTCTCCAGAGGCCTTTGTAGGGACTGTCAGGACATGGAGCGCCTTGTAGCCAGAGCCATTGGCACCCCGGGTCGTCGCCTGCACCTCCAGCCTGTGCCAAGTTGGAAAACCCAGGCCGTCTTCATTGCTTGGTTCCTGCGCGCTTTGCTGCTCCAGGCCCCCCTGGACCTTGTCCTCCCCACACCCCACCCCGTGGGCTTAGGTTAGCCTTGTGCCTTAGTCTCCCAGCCACCCCCTCCCGTGCAGTCCCAGGGGATCTGTGGTCCCCCAGATTGGCGGGCTGGGCTGCGTGCGCTTTGGGCCAGAGTCCCCGTGGGTACCCCCCTTCAAGCTGTGCAGGAGCCTCGTCAGCAGTGCTCCACGGTGTGTCCCTGCGGGGTGTCTCCAGCTGGGG
>NW_006296809.1:637780-638428 GCF_000327345.1 Myotis davidii | reverse complement strand
TGGCCTCCAGCAGCTCAGGGGTGAGTTCCTCTGACCTTGGGGGGAAGCTGGCAGTTCTCCAGGCAGGGAGCTCCCCTTTTCGTTTTGCAGTGCTGCCTCTGATGAGGACTTCCTGTGGTAAGTGGGGGCAGATGCTGGGAAGAAGGGGCCTGGTCTGAAGGGGCGGCATTGGGTCCGGAAGGCAGACCAGGCGCCAGCCTTGCCCAGCTGGACCTTGCTCTGTGGTCTGGATCGCAAGCCGCCACCACAGCATGACCGACAGGACGCCCCACCTCCTCCTGCGCTGGGGCCGGGAGCCCAGGATCGGCCAGGGATGCTGCTGCCCACACACCCACTGTGGCCGGAAGGCTGGCCGGGCCCCTCTCCGGGCAGACCCGCGCACCCTCACCAAGGCTTCTTCCTGTGCTGACCACCTGGCAGTGCCCGGTGCCAGGAGGGGTGCGGCGTGCCTGCCCTCTGTGTGAGCCCCTGCCTGTGACCACCTGCATCTGGCACTTCTGGAGTCACTGTGGCTAACCCTCCTCACCCTTGCCCTCGCCCCAGCGGCTACCAGCAACCCCAGGCGCTGGCTGGTGCCCCCACAGTGCCCGCTCCCTACCTCTGCCTTCGCTCTGCCCGCCCCTGGTGTGCTGCTGGTCAGGTGTGAGC
>NW_006296809.1:628411-637640 GCF_000327345.1 Myotis davidii | reverse complement strand
GGGGGCTGGGCCCCTTTCTTCCCAGCTCCTGGAGCGGCACCAGCAGCCCAGTGGCTAGCCCTGGAGCCTTTGCCTGGTCAGGTCCAGCCAGCCCCAGGCTGGGTGCCCAGCCCCTGCCCTTGAAGCAGAGACAGGCAAGCTGTGCACCCTCAGATGGGGAAACATCTGGCCCTGCAGTGCGGGGTGTGAGGTTGGGGGCAGCACCTGCTGTAGTGAGAAGTAGCCAGGCTCAGTGAGCACTGGGGCTGACAGGCAGCTACTGGGAGCTCAAGGAAGGGCCCCTCCCTACCTGCCCTCCAGTGCAGTGCTAGAGCTGGGTGGGGGGACAGGGTACCGTGGGGCTCCTGTGTGACATGCACTAGCTCGCCACCCACCCTCACTGGGCCCTCCCCCACCTCCTCCGTCCTTGAGATCCTGGAGCTGCTGTGACCCTGAGGAGCAAAATCCAGCCAGGAAGGGGTGGGGGGGCAGGCTCTGGAGTGACTCATCCTCTAGGGGAGGAGGAGGGGTGCAGCCGTGTGTGGGGGGGTGGGCAGGGTTCTACTTCCAGCAGCCAGATGGCGAGCCTGTCTCAGGCCACCTGTGAAGGGCACTCAAGTGTCGTCTTCTTTAGGGGGCAGGGGGAGCCCCCTCAGCCCCTGTCAGGCTCCCTGCTGTCTGCCCTCCTGGCCCTCCACCTGACTTGGGCCCTGGTTATGGGCTCAAGTCCACCCACTAAAACCACAAACCTGTTCAGCCGCCAATGGGGAGGCTGGTCACCCTGACCCGCAGCCTTCTCCAGAGGTGGGAGTGCAGGGCTCTGTGCCAGGGGCTCATGGAGGCTGGAGGCACCACCTGCCCAGAGCGGTCAGCTGGGCCTGGGAGACGGCCTGCACCTGGTGGCCAGCCAAACACCTATGCTCCCAAGCCCACTCCCCCCCACCCCGCCCAGGGTCCATCATCCTCCCAGGCTCTGCCCCCCAGCCCCTCTGATCCACCTGGTCCAGGCCCCGCCAGCCCCACCTGCCAGCGGAGCCTCCCCACCCCCTCCTCCCTCTGATCACTGCCTCTGCTCTTCTGTGGCCACTCCCGCTGGGACTGCGCTGGTGGTGACCTGCTGCTCACCTGTGACCCCCCGGCTTCTTGTCCCTGGAGGTGGGTCCAGGGGCCTGGCCTGTGATGGAGGCTTCACCTGGCTGGTGCCTGCAGACACTGAAGCTCATTCTCTGACACAGATAGAAATAACTGCTCGGGTAGGAACACCGAAGGGCCTGATTCCTCATCTTTAAGGTGGAGATGGGAATGGGGCCTGGTCACGGGCCTACGGGAGACCGCCACGGAGGCCATTGTTACTGCTGTCCATGCGGCCACTTGAAGTGCCCTCCAGGCCAATACCCCAGGGCTGTGTCCCAGCCTCACCTGCTGAAGCTCCAGGCATGGGACCCTTCTTGAAATCCCCACTAAGATGGCCAGACTCCTGCTCACCCCAACCTGATCCATGGCACGTTCCTCACCACAGTCATTCTGTGGTCATGCAACGGACACGGCCCCCAGCTGGCCCTGACTGGGCACACAAGCCCACAATCCGGGCCTGGGCCCTGACTGGGAATCACCATGACCTCCTGGTTCATAGGTCAATGCCAACCCCGGGGCCACGCCGGCCGGGCTGGGTCCTGCCTCTGGTCACCTGACCTCCTCTCCCTCCACGTGACCACCAGGAGCCTGTCTGTCTGCTGGGTGTCTTTCTGGCGTGCCTTCCTTACTGTAGGGATGCTACTGCGCTGCTTCCTCTCTTTTTTCTGACACTGAGTCAGGGATGGTCGCAGCTCCGCTGCCTCAAAGAACTAGGATGCAGGATGTAGACCTGCCTGCTCCTGCCCACCGCCCCCGGAAGCTGCTGGATCCCCTGGTTCACCCCATGGTCGGGGCTCTGGGCACAAGGAGGGGCTACTCAGGCCTCAGAGAAGCCAGTGTCATCTGCGCTGGACGTGTGAGGACCTCGCAGTCCCAGGGGCTAAAATGGAGGGGCTAGGGGGACACAGCACAGCAGGCAGGATTAGGGACAAACAGGAACAAGTTCTCAAGGACAGGCAGGGCTGGTGGCTCCCTGATGACCCCAGGAAGGGGTCAGTACTGCTGGGCGTGGCCGTCAGGGATGGCTGGTGAGCTGCTGGAAACCCTGGCCTGGCGGACAAGTGGTTTGGCCACTGCAGCCCGAGTCTAGAGAGCCTCCCCCACCCTCACCACATCTCTTGGGACTGGGTGGGTGTCCTCAGTGATGATGGCCAAGGGGGGAGTGGTGGCCCCACTCCAGGGAGGGGACCAGGCTGCACCTTCTGAGGACAGGATGTAAGAGCCACATCCAGACGTGTGGCCCTTGAAATGCCCACTCCAGTGGCCTGACTCCTGCTCACCCCAAACCTGATCCACAGCAGGCTCCTCACTTACCAACAGGGTGACCCACAATCATTCTGTGAACACATGACAGACGCCTCCTGTTACGCCTGCGTCTCATCCTCCTTTAGAAATCTGTCCTTTATTCCCAAGTTGTACCAGTGGTCTTTTTAAGAAAAATATATTCTTATTGATTTCAGAGAGGAAGTGAGAGGGAGAGAGACATCAACGATCAGAGACTCATCCATCGGCTGCCTCCTGTACGCCCCACACTGGGAATCGAGCCCACAACCTGGGCGTGTGCCCTGATTGGGAATCGAACCATGATCTCTTGGTTCATAGGTCAACGCTCAATCATTGAGCCACGCCAGCCGGGCTACCAGTGGTCTTTCAAATCTTCATTTTTTCCAATGATCTCAGTAAAAAAAAATCTTCCCCATTTCTAATGCAGGATGCTCTATCATAACTTTTACCATTTCTCTAACTCCGTTTAGCTCCTGATGAAATATCCCGTTAAAATTTTTGGATTTTCTGAGTTTCTTTCTGGCGTGCCTTACCTGTAGAGATGTTAACCGGCCAGCATGGCTCAGTGGTTGAGCATCAACCTATGAACCAAGAGATCACGGTTCAATTCCCAGTCGGGGCACACACTTGGGTTGTGGGTTTGATCCCCCGTGGGTGGCGTGCAGGAGGCAGCCGATCAATGATTCTCTCATCATTGATGTTTTTCTCTATCCCTTCCTCTCTGAAATCAATAAAAATATTTTTTTTAAAAAAGAGATTATTACTATGCTTATTTCTTTTTCTGATAGTAAGTGTGAGGGATGCGACTGTTACTCTGTCCTGTCTCATACAACACAGAGCATTTGCCTGAGCTCCTAGGTGGGGTGTGGTGGGCGGCGATAGTGTCCTAACTTCCCAGCTCTGCCGTCGGGAATGTTACTACAAGGCCTCCCTGTCTGGGATGGGATGTGCCCCCCCCCCCCCACCCCGTCTCCTCCTTCCTTGGCCCAGTGTCTGTCCTGCTCGCCTGGATTCTCGTCTGACAGATTCTCTCTCCCCTGCGGTTCCCTTCTTCCCCACCGGCAGCCATTCTGATGCACCCTTACATCCATGTTTTACCATTTACCTCAAATGTCGTGTTGCTAATCTTATTTTTTCCTTGATACCACATCTTTTTATTTTTTTAAATTTTTTAAAAATATATTTTATTGATTTTTTACAGAGAAGAAGGGAGAGGGATAGAGAGTTAGAAACATCGATGAGAGAGAAACATCCATCAGCTGCCTCCTGCACACCCCCTACTAGGGATGCGCCCGCAACCAAGGTACTTGCTCTTGAACGGAATCGAACCCGGGACCCTTGAGACCGCAGGCTGACGCTCTATCCACTGAGTGAAACCGGTTAGGGCTTAAAAGATTTTTTTATTGATTTTTAGAGCGAGAAAAAGGGAGGAGAGAAACATCAATGTGAGAGTGAAACATCAATCAGTTGCCTTCTGCACGCCCCCTCCTGGGGACGGAGCCTGCAACCTGGGCATGGGCCCTTACCGGGAATCAGAATGGCAACCTTTTGGTGAGTAGAACCACCCACCCAACTGAGCCACACCTGCCGGGGCTCTTGCCACATCTCTGAGGCCTCCGTGTCATGTGCACACAAATACTTCCTTCCCCGTTGGTGCACAGGTTTCCCGCGTGCCCCTCCTCCGCGCGTACGTGTCCTCACGCCGGGAGGACACAGGCAGCTGCACTATTGTCACGACGTCTGTCATGAAGACCCTCAACCGTCCTCAGGGACCTTTGAGAGGATTTCCCGTGGTGGGGGACGATGGGTCTCAGGGGTGTGCCGAATTCCTTCTGCCAATACTGCCAGTTCGTTCTTCATGGCTAAGGCAGTGGGCACCCCTCCATTTCCCATGAGCACCGGCAGCATTCCGTCCTCTAGCTCCCGCCCATCCGTTGGCTGTGTAGCAGAAACCCAGTATTATTCGAATTTGCTTTTCTCTAGTTACCCAGAGGTTGGGCGTCGCGTCCTGTTCTCGCTCGTCCCTCTCGTGTCCCCTGGGACACGCTGCTTATTCAGGTCTTCTGTACGTTTTTCCATTGCGGTGACTTTTCCCTCCTGATTTTCAAGAGTCCCATGAGTATTCTGGATCAGCACCGTACACAGGCCTTTCTGGGACTGTCCTCATCTACACGGTACGTTTGAGGGCCGCTGTACGGAATCACCGACAAACGAGGAGGCTGAAGACACGAGGAACGTGTTCTCACAGGCGGCCGGGTGGGGACCTGCTGGAGGCTCTGCTTCCTGCCCCTCGCCACCTGTGGGACCTGCTGGCAGCCTTGGGTCCTTGGCCTGCGGACACATCGCTCGTGTCCAAGGGGGCGGAGCCCACGGTCCTCTCGTCCGAGCATCTCCTCTGCCTCTGTCCAAACAGCCTCCTTCCTCTGATAAAGATACCGCTCACTGGATTAAAGCCGCCTCTAGTGAATTTTTTTTAAAATATATTTTATTGATTTTTTACAGAGAGGAAGGGAGAGGGATAGAGTTAGAAACATTGATGAGAGAGAAACATCAATCAGCTGCCTCCTGCACATCTCCTACTGGGGATGTGCCCGCAACCCAGGTACATGCCTTTGACCGGAATCAAACCTGGGACCTTTCAGTCCTCAGGCCGACGCTCTATCCACTGAGCCAAACCGGTTAGAGCCGCCGCTAGTGAATTTATGACCTCATCTTAATTTGATGACATCTTCCAAATAAGGTCACATTCACCAGTACCAGGGTCTGGATATTAACAGTCTTTTGGCGAACACAATGCAGTTGACCCACAGTAGACACTAGTCGTCATGGGCATTAAGGACTTGAAATGTGGCTGGCAAAAATATGTCTTTATTAATTTAATTTCAGAGAGGAAGGGAAGAGGGAGAGAAAGATAGAAACATCAATGATGACAGAGAATCATTGATCGGCTGCCTCCTGCACGCCCCCCCACTGGGGATTGAGCCAGCAACCGGGGCGTGTGCCCTTGACTGGAATCAAACCTGGGACCCTTCAGTCCACAGGCCGACGCTCTACCCACTGAGCTGAACCAGCGAGGGCGCATTGTAAATGTTGTTTAACTTAGGTAGCTACATGTGCTCAGTGGGGGCCGTGTCAAACACCGTTCTAGACAGGCACCTCTGGCTGCTTTAAACATTGTACACGTACTAACATTGCCGTGTCCTTTGTTGAAAAGAAATCCTTACTTTTGATAACCTCAGACCTGTGTGCTTTTTTCTTTTTTTTATTTTCTTATTGATTTCAGAGAGGAAGGGAGAGGGAGAGAGAGAAACATCGATGATGAGAGAATCATTGATTGGCTGCCTCCTGCAGGCCCCCTGCTGGGGACTGAGCAGGCAATGCAGGCATCAACCACCCCACCAGGAATCCAACCTCACAGCTCATAGGTGGACACTCAACCACTGACCACACCAGCGGGGCTAGTTCAGCCTTTAGTAAGCACAGGGGTGAAGGCTACTTGAGTGACTTCAACATCTGAGGGAAGACCAGACTTTTCCTCAAAATCAAGTTAATTATAAGGCACAGATGCATCTGACTTGGGGAGCAAGTCTGAATTTTGCTCCGATCGACAGGCTGTGGAAAGGCTGCTGTACGTGCTCAGTGGGGACCCCACCACCTTTCCTAGCATTTTGCTAAAAACCCCTTTCAGGGCGTTGCGATCCAGCAGGTCTCATCCGGAGCGGGGCCTGCCTTCACGGACCAGCAAACACCGCTGACATGAAGCGGAGAATCCGGGCTGGTCGGTTTGAATAAACACGTCAGACGCGTCAGCAGCTCTGTGAGGACACTCAGTCCCCTTAGGGAAGTCTATAGTCCAGGGGACATAGGCAGCTCGGGGCTTAGTAGGACCACCAGAGGGCTCAACTTTAAAGGGTCCAGTACTGATAGGTTCAGAGGAGGGAGTGAGAGGAGGTTCCAGCCGGGAGGGCACCGGGGGTGGAGCTAGAGCCGGAGGCAGGGAGGCACCAGGAACAAGGGACAGGCGGCTTCGGAAGCCGTCTTCTTTCTTCAGAAGCTGGTTGGCTTCAGTTAATTCTAAAACTATTTTGCGAAGAGGCAACTTCAGATTCCTGGTAATGTTTGGAAGCCTCAAAATGCCACTCACAATAGGGGTTCCATTTGGCAATCTCAGAGCTGCGGTTGTCCAATTAAGTTTTAAAAGAAGTGTGGATGCTCGGCCAGCATGGCTCTCAGGGATTAAGCATTGACCTATGAACCAGGAGGTCACGGTTCGATTCCCAGTCAGGGCACATGCCCGGGTTTGGGGCTCAATCCCCAGTGTGGGGTGTGCAGAACATAGCCAATCAACGACTCTCTTTTATCATTGATGTTTCATTCTTTCTTTTTTAATATTTTTTATTGATTTCAGAGAGGAAGGTAGAGGGAGAGAGAGAATCACTGATTGGCTGCCTCCTGCATGCCCCCCATTGTAGACTGAGCCTGCAACCTGGGCATGTGCCCGTGACTGGAATCGACCCCGGGACCCTTCAGTCCGCAGGCCAACACTCTATCCACTGAGCCAAACCAGCTAGGGCAGTGGTTGGCAAACTCATTAGTCAACAGAGCCAAATATCAACAGTACAACAATTGAAATTTCTCTTGGGAGCCAGATTTTTTAAACTTAAACTATATCGGTAGGTACATTGTTATTAACTTAATTAGGGTCCTCCTAAGGCTTAGGAAGAGCCACACTCAAGGGGCCAAAGAGCCGCATGTGGCTTGCAAGCCGCAGTTTGCCGACCACGGAGCTAGGGTCATCATCGATGGTTCTCTCTCTCTCCCTCCCTTCCTCTCTGAAATCAATAAAAATATATTTTTTTAAAAGGTTAAGTTTTGCCCTAACCGGTTTAGCTCAGTGGACAGAGTGTCGGCCTGCAGACTGAAAGGTCCCAGGTTCGATTCCGGTCAAGGGCATGTACCTTGGTTGCGGGCACATCCCCAGTAGGAGGTGTGCAGGAGGCAGCTGATCAATGTTTCTAACTCTCTATTCCTCTCCCTTCCTCTCTGTAAAAAATCAATAAAATATATTTTAAAAAAAAGTTAAGTTTTGGAATCTCAAATGTTTCCCATAACTACTGAGAACCTCAATTACTTTTCGTCACATTGTCCATTTAGTTACAAATGCGCATGAGGAGGGACGGTGGTTTTTAAACATAAATTCAGCCGGGGTCCGTGCAGGAGGCAGACCTTGAAAATATTCAGATAACTAAGACCGTAGACGTTTCTCTGGAACGAGGGCCCAGACAGGCTACATCGGCTCCAGCAACCTGCGGGCTCAGTACCGGTCGGCCCCGCTGAGCACAGCCTGGTCACGGAGGGGAAGCCGAGGGCCCAACAGCCAGCTCCGGAGGGAGGGCCTGCGGTCAGCGCACGCAGACCCGGGGGAGGCCCTGCCACTGAGCACCCGCCTCCGAGAGCAGAGGTCCGGGGGAGACCCGAGGAGGAGGCTGCCCCGCAGTCCGACACTGGTGGGTTTTATTAAGGGAAACCACGCGCACGGACCGCGTGCCCTGAGTGGCAGCGAGATGAGTGGGTCCTGGCACCACCGGGTACCTACTGGGCCCAACACCGGGCAGCGCGGAGGAGTCACGGTGCTGGTTCGGGACCATTCCCGGGTGCAGGTCACAGCCCAGGACCCGGCACCTGGCAGGAGGCAGGGATGGTCCTGGCCGGTTTCAGAGCAAACATTACCGTCGTCCGCCCCGCCTGGCCAGTGGCTGAGCGACAGGGTCACTGGGACCGTCTGCATCCAGACGGAAGCGGACTGACAACCACCAGCACGAAGAACCCGCCCAAGACACAGCCCGACCCCCGGGGGTCAGGCCAACGTGTCAATTGAGAGCCCGACAAACACGGCCTTCTAACAGGAAAAAAGAAAAGAGACAAAACCCCGAAAACTCCCCAGGTCCCGGATAAGGGCTGCAGAGCTTCAGGACACACGGCGGGAGGTCGGGTCCGGGAGGACTTACCCTTTAGCTCCGAGCCGAGGAGGAGCACGGAGCTCAGCTGGCCCCGTGGACGCCGCGCCTGCCCGCTCACCCGACCTGGAGCGACGGGGACAAGGGGTCTTCTCTGGGTCCCGGAGGAGCCCCAAATATGCCGGAAGTAAGTAAACAGTCGGCCAGGTGTTCATTCAGCAAAAAGGATTTATTTAGGGGTTAAAAAAAAAAAAAAACCAAGCCTGTAGGAGCAGCCATGGCCAGCCCGGTAGAGGTTTCCGCCCGGAGGAAAATCGAGGAAGGACATCCGAGAGCGGAAGAGGAAGTTAAGAGCAGGGCCAGCCACCAAGCACGTGGAGCTGCGTCCCGACCCCGGAGTCGTCCCTGCGGGATCTCCCGGTGACGCGGGAGCGAGGGAAAACCAGGGGCGCCAGGGGATTCTGGGGCGCGTAGAGCCCCCGGGACAGGCGCCGGGTCGCGCCCAGCCACCTCCCACGCCTGTCTGGGCCGGCGTGGCGTCACTGTCGGCGACAACGGCGGGACGTTCGCGACGCCTCGCGTCACTCTCGGCGACGGCGGCGCGGCGTTGTGACGTCAACACGCCGACGCGGTCGGTGGGCAGCTCCTGTAAGGAACGCGGGCCTCGGCTGCGCCCCTTCGGAGCAGAGGCGAGATCGCCCGCCCGGCGCCCGTTGGTGGGCCTCCCTCCGCCCGCTGCCCGGCTCCAGACCGCGCGGGGAGGCCTGCGGGACGCCGGGTACTCTCCCGCGCCGCGCGTCCCGACGCGGTACGTCGTCGGCGCCGCCGCTTGGCGTCATGACTTCCGGGAGCCGCGGCCGCCATCTTGGTCGCGC
>NW_006296809.1:611332-628356 GCF_000327345.1 Myotis davidii | reverse complement strand
GTGAGGCCACCGCCATGCCGTCGTCGCCGCTGCGGGTGGCGGTGGTCTGCTCGAGCAACCAGAACCGGAGCATGGAGGCGCACAACATCCTTAGGTAGGTGGGCCTCCGCCCTGGCCCCGCGCGCCCCGTCCCCAGGCCGGTCCGCCGTCCCTCCGGCCCGAGCTGGGCGAAGGCTGCCTCTGCTCTCCCCGGCGCGTCCGGGGCCGGGCGGTCCCTGGAGGAAGCCCGGGGGGCTGCCCGGCCCGAGCTCTTGGACTCCGGGGGCCGAGCTCCGCGAGGGGTGGACAGGGCGCGGTCGGCCGCGCGGTGCGCCCACGTGTGCTCAGCATCGCGGGGAAATCCAGGTTCGAAGTGAAAACGTTCCCGCGCCCCCGGAACCGCAAAGCTCCTGGGAGACCCGGAGGCTGGTGCTTGGCCCGCCCGCCTGGCACGCCGGTCGGCGCATCGGAAAATGGGGGGCCTGTCTGGCCCAGACGCCGGCTTAGGGTCCAGGGCAAAGCGTCACTTACCACCTGTTGGGAAGCCTGCGGGACGTGACCTCAGCACAGGAAGAGGCTTTTTTAAAAAAAATAGGGAAATAGCAGTGTTGTCAACGTCAGGAATTTGTGTGTTTGCTTCTATCTAGCCACACGTTCAAGTCTCGAGTCAGAAACCCTCCCCAACCCCTTTGATAGGCCCCGGCGTCTCTGGAGGGCAGTGGAGTGGGCGCCTCGCGGTGATATTTCAGCGGAACTCCTCGGGGGCCCTGGTGTCTTTAGTGAGTTTATTCTTGCCTGACAGAGTTTCCCCTCGGTCACTCGCTTTATTGTGACAGTCGTGCGCCCGTCAGTGGTGACGGTAAGCACAGTGGGGACTGCCTTCGCTCCCGGCGCCCCTGTGTGCGGATGTGAAGCGCGGCAGAGCTGCTGTGACCGGCCCTGCCCGAGCCCCGGTGACTTGGGGAGAGCGGGGCCCCCGCACTCTGGTTTCCCTGCTGAGGCGGGCAGGGTCCCGTGGCCTGGATCTGCTAAGGAGGAGCTGACGCCTCCCAACCAACATCGGCGGCCCGTCCGCAGTATTCACGGGATGCCTTTGTTGGGTAGCGTGTTATCACACGCTTTGAACCTGAGAAGTCTATGTGCAGGTTATTTTAAACTGTAAAGTTATTTTAAAACTAGGCATATGCTGGAGTTACATTGTGCTGGGTCACCCTCCAAACTGCATTATGTCTCCAGTCATTAAAAATTGGGTAAATTTAAGCAGAAGAATGCAGCGTTCACACCCCTGGAAAACTACTCAAGGGAACTGATATTTAATGTTTTTAATTATAATAACAGGTGCTGTGGAGACCACCTCATCCTGCTGGTTCTGGCTGGTGATCCTTTGTTTAAGTCCTGCTACTAAGTATTTGTGTAATAAAGTTGGGATGAAATCTTAGAAAAGAAAAAGTTTAAAAAATTACCTGCAGCAACTTTGTGAGTGAAATCGGTTTCAAAGTCATGCCTGTCTGATGCCCTGGGCTGGCCCCGGGAGCTCAGTTGGTTAGAGCGTCAGCCAGATAACACCAAGGCTGTGGGTTTGATCCAGGTCAGGGCACACACAAGAAGCTACGGCCAAGTGCAAGAACAAGTGGAACAACAGATCGATCCACAATCCCCCCTCCCCCTCTCTCTAACATCCTATATAATAAAAGGCTAATATGCAAATAGAACGAATGGCAGAAAAATAGGAACAACCAACCAACCAACCAGTCACTATGATGTGCACTGACCACCAGGGGGTGTGTGCAGAACATGGCGGACATTGGCCATGGGGGGAATGGTGGAGCAGGTGAGGGGGTGCCAGACCAAGGCGGGGCACCATTTGCTGTCATTGGGGTGAGCCTCTGGTGGTTACTGAAAATTCTTTGCTGCCACGCGCCACAGTCCCGGCTGGCGCTCACACCCTCTGCTGGCGCCGGAGCCGCCGCTCGCACCCACTGCCAGTGCCCGGCGTCGGTCCTGGTCACTCAGCGCCATCAGCGGGTGTGAGTGGTGGCTGCTGGCCCCGATCGCCCCTGAGGGCTTCTCCACCTCCCTCTGCTCCTGAGGGGTTATAGGGGCAGCAACTGCTGCTCGCACCATTGACAGCACTGGCCCCACTAGCACAGCCCCAGTCACTCCACACTGTCAGCAGGTGCAAGCGAGAACAGCGCCATCAGCGTGTGGGGTGTCGACGGGAGCAGGGCTGCCTGCAGACTGTACCAGGGGCAGTGGTGGGAGGGGCCGGTGGGGGTGAGGAGGATGGGCCAAGACCCATCACTGCCTACCGCAGCCTCGCGGCCCACAGTTCCTTTCAAGGTGCACGAATTCATGCACTGGGCCCCTAGTCAATAAATAAAAATGAAAAATAAAAACAGCAAGTTCTTAGTAGTTCATAGTGGTGGGAACCAGCACAGCACTGGGTCTCCTGTGAAAAGGGGCAAAACAACCAGAGTAGGAATTCTTTTGTGTGCTTTTACCGAGTTTACTGTCTTTCAAGTTTACTCATCACAAGGGCAGAATGAGGACAAAGGAGGTAAGCTTAGGGTAACACATTATTCATGTGGTGAATGTAAGGTTCTTTTAGACATGGCTCTTTAATTTCTAAAATGCCTATTTAGAGAGTGTTTTCCTTTGTTAAAAAAGTAGTCTTTGTTTGCAAAATTCTCACTGAAGAAAATATGGAAGATGAAGATCACTCAAAATACCATTTTCCTGTGTCTAATACACTTAAAGGGAGATGAAAACGAAGCTCTGTAACCTCTCTTCACATCATGTGAACATGGTCTGGTTGCAGCACTCATTTCTGTGTGTTTTTTTAAAAATTATTTATTTATTTGAGAGAAACATCGATTTGTTGTTCTGCTTATTTATGCATTCATTGGTTGCTTCTTGTACGTGCCCTGACCAGGAATCAAGCCCTTGGTGTATCTGGACGACACTCTAACCAACTGAGCAACTTTTCCAGGGTCACTCACTTTGATGCCTTGAGTTTGCACATCTGTTCCTGTGGTGACAGCCAGTGGTGGGGACCCTGGGCAGGGTGACTTGTGTCCCGTCTCCCGTTAATAGACATTTGGGTGTTCCTGTTCTATTTTGCAGTCACACAATGTCAACATCCTTGTGCCATCTAAGTATCTGCACATTTTCTGGATATTTCCTTGGCATAAATTCCTAGAGGTAGAGTTACATTTTCATACGTTTTTGCCAGACTGCCTTCCAGAAAATACCTATTTATAAAATTCTCATTTCCTCACACTCTTTTCACGCTGCCAGGGCAGAAGTGTAGGTCTCACCTTCCTTTATTTTTAAATTGCTTTGATACTGAACAATTTTTCATGTCTTTCTCACTGTTGAAAAAGTACTTATGGCTTTATGTACTTGGATTTTTACAGGGCTTTAAAGCATCTTCAGAAACTTACTGAAGGTTTCTGTTACAATTAGGAGAGCTATGAAAGCCAGATTTAGAGATTTAGACCTTAAAGGTGATGTTTGTGGAAAGCAAAGAAAAATGATGTGGTAGATGGAAAAAAGCAAGAAACTTGTGTGCAGTCTGGTTACAAATACAAAAGAGTATGCATAGGAAAACAAACAGATCAAAAAGAATGTGGTTACCTGAACACACTCTGTAGGTAGTTGTCAGTGAAACCCTGTTTTGTTTTATTTTTGGCCTCTTGAAATCAGCTTGGACTGCATTTTTTTTCTTTGACAAGTCGAATACAAGTGATAATGAGTGTTGGCACTTTCTAGAGCTAGTCAGAATGTTCCCTGGGGTGATCATTTTTATCTTTTCAGACTAAAATTTTTCAAATGCCAATGCGGGGGGGGGCATTAGGTTTTTAGGGTGTTGGAAGACTTGTATGCTCCCATAGAGACTCCTGTTCTTTGTACTTTGTGGATTAAGATTTCTCTTCAGCCGAAACCGTTTGGCTCAGTGGATAGAGCGTCGGCCTGCGGACTGAATGGTCCCAGGTTCGATTCCGGTCAAGGGCATGTACCTGGGTTGCGGCACATCCCCAGTAGGAGATGTGCAGGAGGCAGCTGATCGATGTCTCTCTCTCATCAATGTTTCTAACTCTCTATCTCTCTCCCTTCCTTTCTGTAAAAAATCAATAAAATATAGTTTTTTAAAAAAAAAGATTTCTCTTTAGAGCCAATTCATTTTTTGTTCCAAACTACCTCCTAGATGTTAAGAGGCATGTTGATTTTTGGAAGCTACATTTCTAATTGTACATGTAGCAATTCAAAACAAATTTTATTTTATTTTATTTTATTTTTAAATATATGTTATTGGTTTCTTACAGAGAGGAAGGGAGAGGGAGAGAGAGATAGAAACATCAATGATGAGAATCATTGATTGGCTGCCTCCTGGCATGCCCCACACTGGGGATCGAGTCCATAACCCAGGCATGTGCCCTTGGCCAGAATCGAACCCGGGTCCCTTCAGTCTGCAGGCCGACGCTCTACTCACTGAGCCAAACCGGCCAGGGCTCAAAACAAATTTTAAAGACAGACTTCTATGAGCTGCCGGGCTGAGTTCTCAGTCACAACTCCCTGGCTGTGTGGTTGTGGGAAGGTGAGCAGGGGCTGCAAACATGGGAGAAACAGGTGCGCCCGTCTCTGGAGCTCCTCTTGCAGGTGCTTTCCCAGCCCCACCTGACTGCTCACAGGCACAGGGGAGGAGGCGCCGCCCAGAGCAGGAGGCCCAGCTTGTGAGGGACCCGAGGGGCCCGGTCATTGTAGATGTGACAGCCAAGACTCAGGATGGGAAAACCTGGGTTGAAAGGGATCCGGGGGGTGGAGGTGGGGGTGCCACAGTCAACTGAGGTCCTGCAGTTCTCCGATCTGGATGGTGCTCTCAGATCTTCACATCACGTGGGCCCCAAGCCACACGGGGAGAGAAGGCGCTCGGACCTCCTCCCAGAGGGGACGTGTCTCAGGCTGCCTGAGGTGGTGTGGTCACACACCTGGCACATGTCAGACAGGGTGCTCCCACTCAAGGTGCCCAAAACCTCTGGTCTGAGCACATTTACAGAAACTGCTTACTAGGGTGGGTCAGCTGGGTCCTGCAGCCTCTGTGGCTGCATCTTTGATATCTCAGCTCTGGGAGAACTTAAAGGAAAAAGGAAGCCAGCTGGAAATGATGTGGAAAGGTGACTGGGTCTGAAGTCGGGTCCTGGGAATAGCAGAGGACCACATCCACCTTCATGGGCTCTGAGGGGCTACATGGTTTTTGTCTTCAGAAGCAGGACAGGGTGGAGAATTCTGTTTGAAGGTGAACATTGAGACAGAACCGGGCAGACCGGGCATGGGAACAGCCCCGACAGCTGAGCATTCTTCCCTGCATTCGGGTCTTCTCCGGCCCTTCCAGATGAGGACAGGCGCCTGAGCCGGTGCAGCCGGTGGTGTGCGTCCCGGCCTGGGACTGCCTTCTGCTGGTGCTGGAAGGAAGCACATGGATGATTGTGGTGCTGGTGCTGTGTGGAGGGGGAGCCCCCGGTGGCCAGCAGAGCAAGGTGGCCTGTGAGAAGACAGGGCCCAGGAACGGGGCAGGAGGGTGTCCAAGCAGGGCACCAGCCGGGCAGTCTAAATGGCACATTTATCACAAGTTCAAGGCACAGGTCTGCTTAGAAGCCGCTCCGTTTCGTTCTTGGCCCGTGGGATCATCATAAATGAAATCATAGAACATGTTTATTGGATTGTGTTTAGGGCCCACAACTTGCTGGTGAGAACATAACTTTTATTGGAATGTTGACATTTCAGAAGTGTGTCTTCCCAGTCCTGGCCGGCTCACAGTGAAGCTGCAGGCAGACTGTAGGTGAGGTAGCTTAGAGCAGCTGGTTGTGTTCTGGGGGCTGAGGAGCAGTGACTTCCCTGTGGAGGGACGTGGTGCGGGCACTGACCCCACAGGCTGTGCTCCCGGGAGGCTGGCAGGTCTGGGCTCGCTCCTAGCCAGAGGAATGCTTCCCAGTAGGTTAGTGCTCACACTACAGCACTGACCCTCTTACATTCTTCTGGATTCTTCTGGTGTTCTTCTTAACGTTAGCATTTTCCCTTCAGTCGTTGGATAACAAGGGAAACAATTCTATACCCCCACATTTAACATTGTCTTGGATAGGTTTTGTTTATCTTAGAGGGGGAGGGAGGGAGGGAAGGAGAGGGAGAGAAACATCCATCAATTGTCTTCCGCTTGTGTCCTGACTGGGAGTCAAACCCGCCACCTTCTGGTGTAGAGGACATGCCCCACCAGCTGAGCCACACCAGCCGGGGCAGAGAGGCTCTTGATGAAAGATTTTTGTGCTCGCGAAGGTGTTTGCTGAACACGTGTCTGGAAGGTTAGATTCACATAGAAGATAGCTGGCCGTTGAAACAAAGCCTGTTGTCAGGAATTTTATTCTAGCCCTCGGCTCTCTTATGTAAGAAACAAATTGTCACACGGCACAGCTGTCACACGCAGGATGGCTGTTCTTTCGTTGCACCAGCTTAGAGGAAGCAGGGCTTTGCTGCTAATTAGCCTTTGCCACTTGTGAGCATTTTGTTGGGGGAGGAACAAACTGCATTCATCTTATTTTTAAACATGGTTGGTGGCGCTCTCAGCGTCTGCAGGGCGGTGAGGATGGCAACAGGCAGTTCCTCAGAGAAACCCAGCCAGCGAGGAGCCTTGTCTGGGCGTTGGTTGTGGGGAAGGCTGGGCCCAGTTACCTTGGGGATGAGTTCCTGTCAGGGATATGGGGAGTGTTCCGTCTAGACACCCAGTGAAACCTCAGACCCAGCATGACGCGATGAGTGCAGGAGACAGGCCTGCCAGGTGGCATCCCCGCAGGTCGGACCCAGACAGCTGCAGCAGGTAGAGGGGAAGGCTCTATAGGACAGCGGTTCCCAGCCTGTGGGTCGCGACCACTTTGGGGGTCGAAGGACCCTTTCACGGGTTGCCTAAGACCATCGGAAAACACATATATAATTACATATTGTTTTTGTGATTAATCACTATGCTTTAATTATATTCAATTTGTAACAATGAAGTTGGGGGTCACCACAACATGAGAAACTGTATTAAAGGGTCGCGGCGTTAGGAAGGTTGAAAACCACTGCTATAGGGGGTCTCCCAGAAGCCCTCTGGGCGTGCTACTCACTGTCCTGTGTCCTGGATGTTTTGTTTATTTTCTCATCCCCCCAGGAGCTGAGGAGAGAGATTGGGTCTGTTTTGACCACTGCGTGTCCCCAGCACATAGTGAGCTTCAGGAAATACTGTCGAATCAAAATGGAAGGTAAACCTGCTGCCAGGAGAAGTGGTGGTTTTTCACATTTGAAATGTCACCATCGGGGCTTCCTGACTCCTGTGCTGTGGCTCGGATGGACTCGCTGGATGGACTCGCTGGATAGTTCGTCAGTGATTTCAAGTGTGGCTGTGCTTAGGCTCATTTTAATATGTTCCTTACTTGTTTTTTGTCGTTGCTTTTAGAGAAAGAGACGCTGATTTGTTGTTCCACTTTTTTATGCATTCATTGGTTGGTTCCTGCCATGACGGGATTGAACCTGAACTTTGGTGTATCGGGACAATGTTCTAACCAAATGAGCTAACCGGCCAGGGCCTAAGAAACTCTTTTTTCTTTTCTTTTTTTATAGAATATATTTTTTAATTGATTTCAGAGAAGGGAGAGAGAGACAGAAACATCAATGATAAGAATCATTGATCGGCTGCCTTCTGCACACATTCCTAATGGGGATCGAGACTACAACCCAGGCATGTGCCCCGATCAGGAATCAAACCGTGATCTCCTGGCTCATAGGTTGACGCTCAGTGACACTGAGCTACGCCAGCTGGCCTCGACCCCAAAAATTCTCTCCCGAATATCCAGTTACCTCATTGCATCACAGCTGAGACACTGCAGGGTGCGTTCCAGACGCCCTCAGGTCCTGTGTGTTTTGTTTTCCCGCACACATAAGTCATGGATGTGCACGCTGCACTGCAGTCTGTTAAAGTGTGCAGTAGCACTGTCTAAACCAGCCGTGGGCAAACTACGGCCTGCGGGGCCGGATCCGGCCCGTTTGAAATGAACAAAACTAAAAAAAAAAAAAAAAGACTGTACCCTTTTATGTAATGATGTTTACTTTGAATTTATATGAGTTCACACAAACACTCCATCCATGCTTTTGTTCTGGCCCTCCAGTCCAGTTTAAGAACCCATTGTGGCCCTCGAGTCAGAAAGTTTGCCCACCCCTGGTCTAAACCAACAATGTACATACCTTAGTGGGCAATGCACATTGCCCTTCATTGCCTGGTCTCCAGTGTCATGCAAACTGCTATTTTATTTGTTTTGTGTGCTTGCTTTTAGTGCAGGTACCAGTAAAACCCTAATGAATAGGAGTCTAGATCAGTGGTTGGCAAACTCATTTGTCAACAGAGCCAAATACAACGGTACAACGATTGAAATTTCTTTTGAGAGCCAAATTTTTTAAACTTAAACAATATAGGTAGGTACATTGTTATTAACTTAATTAGGGTCCTCCTAAGGCTTAGGAAGAGCCACACTCAAGGGGCCAAAGAGCCACATGTGGCTTGCAAGACGCAGTTTGCTGACCACAGGACTAGGAAAAACACTTTATCGCTAAAAAGTGGTAATCATCATCTTAGCCTGCTAGAAAGTGGCACCGTAGCCCTGGCTGGTTTGGCTCGGTGGAATAGAACGTCAGCCTGTGGACTGAAAGGTCCCAGGTTCAATTCTGGGCAGGGGCACATGCCAGGGTTGCGGGCTTGGTCCCCAGGAGGGGGCCTGCAGGAGGCAGCCCGTCAGTGAGTCTCATCATTGATGTTTCTGTTGCTCTCCCTCTCCCTCCCTCTCTGAAATCGATAAAAATGTATTTTTTTTTTAAAAGAAAACGCCACCGTAGACTTGCTCGCCACAGGGCTGCCACAGGCCTTCCGTTTCAGGGTCTGCGCAGCTGAGGGAGCGGTGTTTCTGTGTGTGGTTTCACGTGACTTGTTTAGCGCGACCGCCAGGAGACAGGGCTCGTGAAACACGTGCGGCCTCTGGAGACAGACCCAGCGTGGGTCCAGGTACGTGTTGAGCAGCTGCTTTCGCACTTGGGGGCTCTCCTGGCCACAGGTGTTCTCCCTGGTTAGTGCACGCCTTCGGCCCACGTGCTGCTCAGCTCTCGGTGGAGGCCCAGGCCTGGCTGCTCCCTCCACAGGGACGACCCTGCCTTCTGGGCACAGGCCTCAGCTCCACGCCGGTCCTTGGGGAGCTGTGGGTCTCAGCGCATCCCTCCCGCTGGCCGGAGAGGCAGCTCCTGGTGCCCTGGGGGTGAACCGGCGAAGAGGTGGGGGAGTTGGTGCTTGTGGGCTTCTCGGCGCCCTGCTTTCCCATGAGTCCCTCTGCCCTCGGGAGGAGCCGTGCGGGCTGGTGGGTCCCACACTCTGCGGAAAGGGTTGGTCTGAGGAATAATTCACTCTTTTCCTTGAGGTGGACATTTTTCCCATTAAATAGCCGTGAGGTTGCTGGAGCGTGGGCAGCAGCTTTAGGGCACTTGCAGGGGAAGTGGCTTGTTGGGGCAGTTCCTGTGGGGCAGTGGTCAGCTGGGAGGCCAGCTTAGGGGAAAGTGACCTCCAGAGAAGCAGGTGCGGCCAGCCTGGATGACCATGACCCCTGTGGGGATCGAGCAGGCGGTGGGTTCCTGTCTCTGCTTGCTTCCCACCGCCATGGTTGAGGTGACTTGTCGGGCTGGTTGGGGCTTTGACAGAAAATACTCCTGTTCTTGTATGTTACCTGGATTGGTGAGGGGCAGGGTGGGGACTGGGCAGAGGTGGTCAGCAAGTCTGATTGGTGGCTGGGCCTGTTACCCTCTGGCCACAGCACACACTTGCGGACGTCCTTACGCCTGGCCTCCCTCTCCGTCGGGATGGGCAGTGGCGGCCCGGGGGGAATGTCACCGCTGAGTGCCTGGCCCTTGGTTGGTTGGCCACTCGTCTGTTTCCCGTGTTCTCTGACCAGCTCTGGGTTCGGTGCAGTGCTGCCCCTCACCCTCTCTCAGGGGCAGGAAGTGCCCTCTGTGCGGATGGACCTGCAGGTCCGGTCTGGGTGGCTGAGCGCCGCCGCCGACGGTGCTGGGGCTGATTGCAGGTGCGTGTGGGTGGCGGGAGCCCCCGAAGTGAGGGGTCGGGTGGCGGTGACACCGGCGTTCCCAGCTGGACACTCGGATGCCAGCACCTCATCCAGAGGCTTCCTAGTCACTCAGCAGCTCCGCCTGAGTGCGGCCTGTGTCCCGTTCATCCAGCAGCCATTTGTCGTGCCCGCTGCGCACTGGGCCCGCCGAAGGTGCGGAGCGTGTTGTGGGAGAGAACCAGCGTGGCAGGCAGCCCTGCGTCTCCGTTATTTTCGGTTTCATCTGGTTTTTGTGTAACAGGCTACATGACTCTAAAATGTGAATAAAGTACTTAAAGTTTAGTATTTAAAAGCATGCTCGCAAAGACCAACAGGATTACTCATTTGTTTGCTCCCACCTCACGCCCCTCGCTTGCAGGGTCCGTGTCTGACTTAACCCAGCTGTGATCTTTTCTCTTTTGTGTCTTTCAGCAAACGGGGATTCAGTGTCCGGTCCTTCGGAACAGGGACTCACGTGAAGCTCCCAGGGCCAGCGCCCGACAAGCCCAACGTTTATGATTTCAAAACGACATATGATCAGATGTACAACGATCTCCTTAGGAAAGACAAGGAGCTGTATCCCAGCGAGTCCCCTTTTCAAGACCCCAGTGTGGTGGTCTGTGGCACAGGGATTGTGCTGACCCATGGCGGGCATCTGGGAGGCGGGTGGGTCGTGGCCGCCGCCGTGTGCTGTGCTGAGTCTTCTCAGCTCAGAGAACTAAGTGCGTTTCTAGTGCTGCTTGGGCAGTGCAGGGTCAGCACCCTGGGGGCGTGGACACTAGGGCACGCAGACAGATACGGAAAGTCCACGGTGACAAGGTCACGATATCACACAGAGGAGATGGGGGAGGGAACTGCAGGCTCCGTTACTTTTCTCGCTGCAGGGCCGCCTGCTTCCTGAGCACTGACCACACCGCCGGCTGCTGCACCCACTCGGGTGATGTCCCTGGAAGGTCAGGTCCAGGAACGGCCTCGTGTGTGAGCAGAGGGACGACTTGAAGGAACTTTGCTTCGCATCAGGCACAGGCAACAGGCCGGCTCTGCTCCCTCAGGCTCACGGAAGAAAGGGTTTTGTGCTTTGTTCGTTTTTAGCTTAAATAGCACATTTATTTTCTCAGAGTTAGAGGGCAGAAACCCCCGTCAAGGTGTGGGCAGAGTTGGCCTCTCGGAGGCCCCTCTCCTTAGCTTGCAGGTGGCATCTGCTCACTCTGTCCTCACGTGGTTTTTAAGGGGAAGGTACTTCTTAAATATAGTCTTGTGAACGTGGCACCGAGCTGTGTGTGGTTAAGGTGATCGCTGCTGGGGTTTTGACCGGGCACCTACCACCCTGTGCTGCTGTGGACTCCTGGGCTTCTGCGTCAATGCGTGACGTGTAGTTCTCAGGGTGGAACCCAGCTGAATTCGGGTGAAAGGGATGTAGCACCAAATGGAACGCTTGGTCTCCATGTTGGCACAGGTGTCAATAGGCCACAGGTGTTCTCTGTCCGTCTAGATTCGTTAGCTGGAGTGGCCCGGAGGTCTTGTAGCTGGTGGGTGGGGGCACTGGGGCAGAAACAGGCACTTCCTGTCGGTACTGCAGCGGGCCTTGGGGGTCTGGGTGGCACCTGGAGCCAGTCCCCCGGGTGGCGTGCTGGGCGGGCGGGAGCCCTCACAGCTGGGGCAGTGCCTGCTCTTGGGCCCTTTCTCAGAACCCCAGGCAGAGCCTGCATTGGAGGAAGCTCCCCGAGTGTTTCCAGTGGTGAGTCCTCACCTGTGTCCTGTCTCCATGTTGGAGCTACTGCCCTGCTCACATTCTTGGGCCAGGAGGGGAGGCCAGGCGCTGGCTGGCAGAGGAGCAGCCTCAGGACAGTCTCCGGGTCCTTGGAGCTGAGGCTGCCCTTAGCCCGGCAGCAGCGTTAGCCAGGGTCCCTTTTCCTGGGAAGAGCTGGGCTTTAGCCCCAGGCTTCCGCGTGCTTGGAGCTTATCGTGAGGCCCTGGCTGGTTCTGAAGATTCTCTGTCAGCAGCGTTCACGTTTAAGCTCACACCCACGGGAGCAGCGAGAACGGGGTGGTGTGTTTGCACACTCCCTCCGTGCTCACAGAGGCCCTTTCACAGCGGCCGGCAGCTGACACATTTTTAAAAGATGAAATCCAGAGGGACTCTGAGCAGGAGGGTGATGTGCGTGTCCCTGATCGTTCAACAGGAGCAGAACCCACTTTTCAGAACTCGGTGTCCCCCCGAAGCATCGGTTCCAAAGTCAACTGCTCGCGCGCGCGCGTGTCTGCCCGCCCCGTGCGTGCCTCTGCCATGTCAGGAAGCGGGGTGGGGGGGTGCTGTGCCCGCTGTCACCAACAGTACTTGTCTCCTGGCAACCCACCCTGTGTAGGAAAGCCCCCTCCCCTCTTTTTTTTTTTTAATATATTTTATTGATTTTTTTATAGAGAGGAAGGGAGAGAGATAGAGAGTTAGAAACATCAATGAGAGAGAAACATCGACCAGCTGCCTCCTGCACACCCCCTACTGGGGATGTGCCCGCAACCAAGGTACATGCCCTTGACCGGAATCGAACCTGGGACTCTTCAGTCCGCAGGCAGACGCTCCATCCACTGAGCCAAACCGGTTACGACCCCCCTCCCCTCTTGATTGCCCCCACAAAGCTCTGGGCATGTGGGGGGAACAGGACACCTTCATTGCTTGATTGACTTCACGTGGGTGTAAGTTCTGTGTCCTGGAGGGTGGGGGAGGGGCAGAACAACCTTGTGCTTGGTGCTTAGCGTGACCCAAGTGCAGCTGTTGACCAGTAATGGAGGGCGTCTGCTCCAGGGGTCACTAAACACTGCAAACGTCCAGAAGGCGGGCGGGGAGGGGAGGGCCATCAGTGGCTCACCCTGGCAGTGCACACGAGGGGGATCCTTGATGAGCCATGGGACCAGCGTCTGGCTCGGGGGTCTAGCGATTTGCTTGCTTCCTCTTTTGCTCCTGATTCGTGCAGCTAAGAGCTAAGCCCCGTGGCTGGGACAGGATGCCTGGTTGGTGTTTGCAGAAGTGGTGGTTATCCTATATAATAAAGAGGAATATGCAGATTGACCATCACTCCAACACAAGATGGCTGCCTCCATGTGGACACAAGATGGCCAGCAGGGGAGGGCACTTGGGGGGGACTGGGCCGGCAGGGGAGTGGTTAGAGGGCAAGCAGGTGAGCAGTTGAGAGCCAGTAGTCCTGGATTATGAGAGGGGTCCCAGATTGGAGAGGGTGCAGGTTGGGCTGAGGGACACACACACACCCATGCATGAATTTTGTGCACCGAGCCTCTAGTAACCAGTAGAAAGCTAGAAAAATATTTTAAGACAGTGGTTCTCAACCTTCCTAATGCCGCGACCCTTTAATACAGTTCCTCATGTTGTGGCGACCCCCAACTTCATTGTTACAAATTGAACATAATTAAAGCATAGTGATTAATCACAAAAACAATATGTAATTATATATGTGTTTTCTGATGGTCTTAGGCAACCCCTGTGAAAGAGTCGTTCGACCCCCAAAGGGGTCGCAACCCACAGGTTGAGAACCGCTGTTTTAAGATGTAACGTGGGACAAATGAATTTTCTTTGTTGTTGATCCTAACCCAAGGATATTTTTTCCATTGGTTTTTAGAGAGAGCGAGGGGGAGAGAGAGACACATTGGTTGCCTCCCACACCCACCCTGACCAGAGCTGGGGATGGAATCTGTAGTCCAGGTACATGCCCTTGACTGGGAATTGAGACCCTTCAGTGTGCAGGCTGATGCTCTCAACCACTGAGACACGCCGGCCAGGGCCGGCAAATGACTTTTCCATGGAGAGACAGGTTCTGGAGGCGGCCTGCATCTGCCCGGGGCAGCCAGGCCTCAGGTCCCTGCGTGCACTGGCCTCATGGCATTCACAAGGACTGGCCTCAGTAAGATTTGGCCAGTTGTCCCATTAGGAGCCAAGGACTTGATTAAATAGCTGGTGGTTTTCTCCACCAGCAGGAGCAGGAATTCAGTTAGTCACGGTTTCGTGACCATTTTCCTTTTGGGGATTGTTTACTAACAGTTCGAGAAACGAGTTCATTTGACCCTCCAGACGAAATCTCTTCTGAGTTGCGTTAACGAGGGAACTCGAAAAGGGTGGTCTGTGGTGTGTGCAATCTGTCCATCCAAGGGGCAGCCCGTGGCTTCCGTGCGTCTCCCAGGCCTGTGCCGCCGTCTTGGCAGCTTCCAGAACCTTGCTTCCGTCCCAGCTCTCCCAGCCCTGCACTGCCCACCCTCTCAGGGGGTGCCCCTCTTGTGGCGGTCTGCAGCTGGAGACGTGATGCTTCGTCTCCTGGCCGCGGCTCACACCAGCGGGGTTTGAGGTTGTCCATGTTGTGTGCATCGGACGGTCTTTTTTCTTTTTGAGAAACAAATGCCAAGTTTGTTCCATTTCTTGCATTTGAAGTATTGCTTGATGACATCTTTGGCCTCAAACTGTTCGTTTTTAAGTGCACATTTTCCCCCTTGATCTTAAATTTTCTTCCCTTTGCCACGAGTTCACATGAATACAGAGGGGCTTGAACGTAGTGTTTCCTGTGGGCACTCGGGTAGCTCCGGGGGGTCATTTTCCACACTTGAGCTTCCTCCTGGGAGCCCCAGCTCCTGCTGAGGAGCCCGGCTGAGCCGGAGCGTCCTTGGGGAGCCTTTGGTGGAAAGACGTCACCTGCTTCTAGTGTGGAACGGCCAGCCTGGAGCTGCGCGGGCGCCACGGGCCCGGGAGGAGGGGCTGGTCTGTCAGGAGGCTCTGGGCTGTTTGAAACCTTTCGGTGGATAGCGGCTTTGTAAATTACAAACCCATTTGCCTTAAAAAGCAAGTGGAAGCCTGCCTCCAGACATGTTAGTGGGCTTTGAACACGTGACCAGTTGTCCCTAAACATGGATTTGAAATTCGAGTGTAACCCCTTCCCAGAGCCTGTCCGCGTGCGTGCAGACGGCACAGGAGCCTGTGTCCAGCACCTCTGCCTCCCGATCTCCCGTCATAGTCACTCTATGCTTCTCCATCTCTGTCTCATTGTCGTTTAGGCCCTGGCTTAACTTGTGTGTGCCCACTTCTTCACTGTACTTCTTTCTTATCGGGGGGTAAAAGCTAAAAATAAAAATGATTTCTCGCACTGTATATCCCACAGCCTCCTGACCTCCGTGCTGGGTGTGCGGTTAGTGGGCACAACGCTCGAGAGGGGGCCGTCCTCTCTGAGGCCCCCACACCATCACTGTAGCTGCAGCCACTGGGCTGCTCCAGAAGTTTCTTTGGGTCTCAGACGTGTTCCCAGCTGGCCCGCTTTCTCGTGCTGTGCTTGGTGGGTGGGAACAGCTGCCTGGTCCGCCCTCCAGGCCGGCTCACTGTGCTGGCGCCCCTGGCGCCCGCCTGGCACCTGCAGGGGCGGCATTGGGCTCTCCCTGTCGCATTTCACCCTGGTCGGCAGCTATGTGTTTACATTGTTTTTTAAAATGATGTTTATTCATTTAACGAGCTGAGCAGAGCTGACGGCTGGGGGGAGTGAGGTGAAGCCAGGGTCACTTGTGGGTCTGACATCCGCGGTGCCCTGGCCATGCTCACTGTGTGTACTCGCCCAGGCCTAAGGGGTGGACCTGGTCTCCCCCCAACACACACACACCAGGTGTGTTGAAAGTGGGTCACCTGACCTAAAGCCAGGGGGGTGGGGCCATTGCAGACCCGGCAGAGCTGGCCGCCCTCATCTCAGGGCAGCAGGGCAGCGCCTCTTCAAGTGGACTCGGGTTCCCACGCTCTCGCTTGTGCAGCCTACATGCTTTGCAGAAATTGCTTTGATTATGAAATGAGTTTGAATTTATTTCTTAATATAAAAAGTGCTGCTCGAAAGCTTTTGTTGAGTGGTTCTGAGTGTGGTTTGAGGCTCCCAGCTGGCCCTACAGCCCTTTGGGAGGTTCTCCAGCTCAAAGCTGCTCTTGGCCGTTCTTCCTCTCCCCTGTGTGCCAAGGGCTCCCCACAGGCTCCTGCCCTGGTGCCGGCCCTCCCGTGGGGGATGGGCTCCAGGATGCACCTACCTGGCCAGCAGCTGCTGGCCTGGCCTGTGGTCATGGGAAACGTCTTGTATCCGTGCTGACTCCACGCTTTGCCAGGAAAATGTAGGGTGGGACCGGCCTGGGGGGTGTCACCTGTATCCATGATGGGAGAGGGTGGGTTGCTTCTCTGGGTCGTGGGAGGGTTGGGAAGGAGAGGGTGGCAGCCACTCCTCACCCTGGTCCCACTGGGTGTGCTTGGCAATGGTTCCCACATGTGGTCCCTTCAGCCTGTGCTGCATCTGAACTCCAGGCGGCCATGGCCGTGGCTCTGACTGGCGTTGGAGGACTGGGTGTGGGATTTCAGGGGTGCGGCCCTCCCATGGCAGGGAAAACTTTCTGGGGGGGTTCAAAGAGAGGGGTCCTGAGGGAGATGCCAGGCTGAGCAACCAGGGGTGCCAGCCTACCCGGCCCTCAAGGCCAGAGCTCGTCGGGCCACTGCCCCATTCAGTTGGGGCTGGTCACAGGTAAAGGCAGACATGTTGCCGCTGCATCATCATAAAGTCTGAGTGAGCTGTTCCCGAGATGGGCTGGGCAGCTTCCCTGCTGAGGAACCGCCTGTCCCCTGGGTGCCCAAGTAGCTCCAGCTGCAAGGGAGGGGTCCCTGGACGGGCACACCCACCAGGCAGGGGTCAGGGGATGTGGAGACACCAGAGAAGGGGTCACTGGCCAGGAGTTGGACCTCCTGGCTGGGGCTGCTCCTCCTGGTGGCTGTGGAATTGGGACATGGCCCTGGGCTTCCCCATGGCACAGGGCCCGCCTGCCCTCGAAACAAGGGGGGGTGGCGCTGGCCCCCTCCCAGGGGGAGCGTGT
>NW_006296809.1:610342-611187 GCF_000327345.1 Myotis davidii | reverse complement strand
GGGGGGTGGCGCTGGACCCATCCCAGGGGGTGCGTGTCTGAGCTGGGCAGGCGCAGCCTAGTCTGCAGTGTCAGCCCAGCCCAGTGCAGCTGGACCTGCTGTGACCGCCTTGGTGGTCCCACGGCCCTGCCTGAGCCCTGGGGAGGGTGTTCCCGTGGGCACTTCTGAGCCCCAGTGCCTTTGAGGACCACCCGCCCCCCAGGGGACTTGGGCCCCACTTGAGAGTTTGTGCCTGACATTTGTTTGATCGAGTTTAAGATTAGAAGTTAAATTGGGTGACAGGATCCCAGTGCAGAGCTGGCTCCCTGGCATGGCCCACCCTTAGGGAGTGTCAACCACAGAGGATTTGGGGTCACCTCCAAGGCTGAGGTACAAAGTGGGGACACCCGAGCTGGGTGTGGCAGAATCTGGGGGCCGAGAGAAGTCGGTGTCGACCAGGGCATCCTGGGCTCTGAGCGAGCCTCTGGGAAGCAGCTCTGAGCATCCTGTCAGCCAAGGACGACCATGACCACGACCACGACCACAACCCGTCCAGCCCGGACCTGAGCAGAGGACCCCACAGGTGCTGGGGGGGGCGGGGGCGGTGAAGGTTCTGGGCCCTGGTGGTTAGGAGGGAGCGTGGGAGGGCTGCACTCCTGCCCTGTCCAGGGGTGCTGCCTGGCTTGGGGTCAGGCTGTCCCTGCCCCAGCCTTCCCGCTCCTTCCTGAGGTTGGAGGGAGAATTCCTACCCGGTTGTCGTCCTCCCCGCTGTGCTCCCTTCCTGCCCTTGGGAGGTGCTCTGTCCACCCAGGACTGGGACTTGGGGAGCGGGGCAGTGGGGCATGGCAGGCCCCTGCCCATCATCA
>NW_006296809.1:609782-610189 GCF_000327345.1 Myotis davidii | reverse complement strand
TGGTCCTTTCTCGGGTTCCTGCGGCACATTCCCTTGCTCTCTCTGCTTTGAGCCGAGCGCCCACCGGGGTCTCTGGCCTGGCCCCCAACTCCCACTGCCCACGCCCTCCTGCCCCCCCGCAGCTGGGCGTCCTGCCCAGTGAGCACAGCAGCTTCCAGGGATGGCCACGGGAAGCAGGAGAAGGGCCCTCAGGGCCTGAGTGCAGATGCTCCTGCCCGCTCAGTGCCCTTAGCACGTGTCCCTCGGAGCCAGGCCCACCTGCTCTGTCCTCTCCTTGGCCTGGGAAGGAAGCCTCCTGGGGTCCCGGAGCGGCCGAGACCCCCCCAGGCTGAGCTCCTCTGGAACCGCAGCTCCTGTTTCACACGGAGCCACTGCAGGGGAGGCCCAGCCAGGCCGTCCTTCCCGCC
>NW_006296809.1:607890-609671 GCF_000327345.1 Myotis davidii | reverse complement strand
GGGGGGGGGGGAGGTGACAACCTAAGTGCTCGCTCGCTCAGGGAGGGGGTCAGCCCTGCCCTCCCGCTTCCCAGTGCCGCTCTGGGCCTCAGGCCCCTGTGCCTGCTGCTCCCAGGGTGTGCTCTTGGTTTGGGGCTGCGTGAGGGGCACGCGCTGCTGGCCCTGCAGCCGCCTCAGCACGGGGAGCCCTGCCCAGCAGGAGGCGTCCTGGGCTGGGAGGCTTTTCACTGACCCAGGGCCCAGGGTCTGGGCTCCAGCAGCCCGCCCCTCACAGCCCCTCCCTCTGGCCCCGGCTTCGCTCTGATTGGGGCTTCGTCCAGGTGGCAGGCTCAGCTCGTCCCCCTCCCCCTCCTGTCCCTTGTGGTCTGAAGTGGGGGTTCGAGAGGCTCTGGGTCTCGGAATTGAAGGCAGGTGGGCTGTGGTTTCCTGCTCAAGGGCTGGCGCGGGCACCTCCTGCCCTTGGTCCTGCTTGGCTTGGCACAGGCCATCCATCCTTGGAATTTGCCAGGAAACAGTCCCGAAAGGCCACTGTTTTACCGCCCGTCCCGCAAATGAGGGCCGGGGTCTGGTTCGCCAACGAGCCTCACCCTCCTGCGACCTCACCTGAGTCGGGGAGGGTGACTGCCGGAGGAGGGGAGTGCGAGTTCTCGCAGGACTGGGGCCCCGGCCTGAGCGCTGGGGGTCCTTTCCCGGGGGCTGGGCCGGGCTGGTGGGTGGCAGGGGAGGGGCTGGGTGGCGGAGCTGTGGGACGCTGCTTCACTAACTTAGCTGGAAAGTCAGGAGCCAGAACACCACGGCTAACAGTCTAGCATCGTTTTAAGTTAAAACTTAGATAAACCACTTAAATACATTATGAAAGGAAGGGAGGAAATGTATTGTGAGTAATCTGAGCTGATTTAAATAAATTGGGAGACATTGACTGTGTCACTCAGAATTCCCGCAGCAGCCAGTCTACCTCTACAATGGAATTAAGGAGATGGTCTTTCCAGTGGTCCGGAATGACCCTTACAGGCCACACCCTCCCCCGGGGGCCCAAGAACACACGGTCACTGTGTTGGGTGGGGGTGTGACCCTGTCTGGAGGACCCCCAAGGAGGGCCTCCAGGTCAGGGGTCACCTGCTTGGAGTGGACCTCGCTGTGGGGGGCCCCTTTCACTCTCTCTAGTGATCCCGGCACCTTCCCGGGTTTCTGGGATTGCACGGCTGTCGCTGAGCCAGGCCGGGGGGCTTTCCGCTGAGCCGTGTCATTGCTGGCGGCTGGGTCGGCGTGAGCAAAGCTGCTACAGTCAGGCAGCTGGCGGGTCGGAGAGGACGGCGGCTGGAGCTGGCCCCCCTCAGGTCTCCACTTCTGGAACCTGTTGGCCTGGCAGCTGTGGCCTGGCCTGGCTGGCTGGGGTGGGCAGGTCCTGACGCCCATCAGGGCAGGGCCGCCGTTGCCTTGTCCTCTGCACGGCCTGGGCACTCCTGCCCCTGGAGCGTGGCAGCTCTGTCTGTGCAGACACCGCTCCGCTGAGTTCATGACGTCTCCCCTAAAGTCCTGGCTGGTGGGGCTCCATGGATGGAATATTGGCCCTTGGACTGAAGGGTCCAGCTTTGATTCTGGCCAAGGGCACGTCCTTTTGTGGCAGGCTCGATCCCAGGACCCAGTCTCCCACATGGAGGTTTCTCTCTCTCTGTTTCTCCCCTACCCTTCCACTCTCTAAAAATCGATGGGAAAAGATCATTTGGTGAGGATTAGCCAAAAAATAAAGTTCCTTAACCCCGTGCCCAGCTACACGCAGA
>NW_006296809.1:605048-607685 GCF_000327345.1 Myotis davidii | reverse complement strand
AGAACTGCAGAGACCTGTTTGACCTGATCCTCACCTGCGAGGAGAGAGTGTACGACCAGGTGGTGGAAGGTGAGCCCCGGCCCCGTGCCTGCACGTGCCATTCGTCCCTCATCCTCCCCCTCTCCCTGGTCCCAGGGGCCCACAGCCGGCCGGGAGGGCCTGGCAAGGGGGCTTGGCCTGTCATGTTCAGGGCAGAGCCTGCTGAATGCTTCTCCCAGGACAGGGGAGGGGTGAGGTGGGGGCCTGGTGTTCCCTGGATCACAGCCATTTTGAGGAGGAGGTTTGGTGCTCGGCCAGGGCAGGTGACGTGCCATTTCTGTCCCCTTAGATCTGAATTCCCGGGAGCAGGAGACCTGCCAGCCAGTGCACGTGATCAACGTGGACATCCAGGACAACCACGAGGAGGCCACACTGGGGGCCTTCCTCATCTGCGAGCTGTGCCAGTGCGTGAGTGTCCGCCCCTGGCCTGCTCTGGCTGCGCCGGCACCTGGGGACGGGCGGCGGTGCTCAGGGTTCAGACCCAGGTCCTGCTCCTGAGGGTGCCCGTGGTGTGAGAGTCCGTAGCTGGCTCTGGGCAGTTCGCCTGTGTGTGAAGCTGACAGAAGGCAGTGGTTGTGACCTGCCGTGTGTCAAGGTGTCCAAGGGCCCCAGGGGCTCTACATCCCTTCACTGCCCTTCCGGGCGGCTGGCCCCTGTGGCCCTGGGCATCTCCCTTGGGAGGAAAGCCAGGGCTTGTGCAACCACCGCAGCTGTGCTCAGAGCAAAGTTTCTCTTACGTGTGACAAAAGCCCCGAGCATGGAGGAGCCCACAGCCCTGGCTCTGCCGTGGTCCCTGGGTTTCGGTGAGCTGGGGTGAGTGACAGAAACAGGAAGAAACACGGCTGGAGCATCGGCCTGCGCCCCAGGGGTCCCAGGTTTGATCCCCGGCTGCGGGAGGCGGCCCATCAGAATGTCTCTCACGTCAACGGTTCCTCTCTCTTTCTCTTGCCCCCTCCTCCCCTCCCTTCCACTGTATCTATAAATCATTGGAGCCAGGCTGACATGGCTCAGTGGATAGAGCTTCAGCCGGCGGACTGAAGGGTCCCAGGTTCCCAGGTTCGATTCCAGGCAAGGGCATGTGCTCAGGTTGCAGGCTTGATCCCCAATAGGGGGACATGCAGGAGGCAGCTGATCAATGGTTCTCTCTCATCATTGATGTATCTCCTCCCTTCCTCTATGAAATAAAATAAAAATATATATTTTTTAAAAAACACTAAAATCAATGGGAAAAACATCCTTGGGTTAGTATTTTTTTTAAAAAAGTTTAACCAAAAAGTCTAGAGATAGGTGGGCCCTGCTGGTTTGCTCTGAGGGACCCAGCACAGGTTCCATTCCCAGTGTGCCTCATGGTCCAGTGTGGCTGCTGAAGCTCCAGCAATTGTGCCCATGATCCGGCCGTCATGCAAGAGAAAAGGCTGCAGGGGGAAGACATGTCCCAGAGGTGACACGTGTGACGTGGGTCACCCTGGCTAAAGCTGAGTTATTGGGGTGGGGGGTGGCGCTCTTCAGAGGCCTTACTTTAGGCCAGGCCTGGGGCCAGCAATGGCCTTGGCTGCAGTCCAGCTGGCCGCCCGGGCTGACCCCTGGCAGCACCTACGCCTTTTAGGGCAGTGGTTGTCCACCGCGGCGCCTGGACGTGTTTGCACACTTGTGGTCTCACAACTGGGAGGGACATTGGTGGCAGCCAGTGGGGAGAGGCCACAGATGCTGCCACACACCCTGCACAGGACGGTGCGCCCCCTCACTCGGGGGAAAGGGACTGCCCTTCTGTGCCCGGTGTCCATTGAGTGAGGGTCTGTAGCTGCAATCCATGTGACTTCTTTTCCATTTTTTTAATATATTTTTTATTGATTTCAGAGAGGAAGGAAGAGGGAGAGAGAGAAACATCCATGATGAGAGAGACCAAGCCCCCAGCCCGGACATGTGCCCTGGCCAGGAATTGAACCCTGACCTCCTGGTTCATAGGTCGACGCTCAACCGCTGAGCCCCGCCGGCCGGGCTCCATGGACCATTGGACACACTGGAGAGCAGGCCCTGGTTTCAGAGCCCAGCCCCTTCCCTTTGCGCTCTCCCAGGGGAGGGCCTGGGGCCGCCCGGCATGAGGAGTGGGAAGCACGGTCAGCACCAGCAGCAGGGCTGCTGGGGCCTGGGACCCTCCCCCACACCCCCTCCTCCCGCTCAGACACCCCTCTGCCCGCAGATCCAGCACACGGAGGACATGGAGAACGAGATCGAGGAGCTGCTGCAGGAGTTCGAGGAGAAGAGCGGCCGCACCTTCCTGCACACCGTCTGCTTCTACTGAGCCGGCACCCGCCCCACGGCCTCCGCGCTGCCTGTTGTTAATACTTGTTCCTTCCCACCCGTCCTGACCCCAGGGCTGCTGCCCAAGATGGTCCCTGCGCTGTACATAGTTTGGCCCCACAGCTGTCAAGCTCGGTGTCCCGCTCTCGTTACTAGTGTGAAATTAAAGTGTTTCTTTAAACAAAGCAATGTCTGCCTGCCTTCCGTTCCTTCTCCGACCTGGCGGGACGGTCCGACACCTGGGAGAGAGCCTGCCGGCGTCCAGTGAGCAGCTGCCGACGCCTCTGCTTCGTCCCT
>NW_006296809.1:604512-604898 GCF_000327345.1 Myotis davidii | reverse complement strand
TCTGGAGGAGGCAGAGCTGGGTGCCCGACGTGCCCCCGGACCGTCACTTAGGGGTTCTCTGCTGGGCTCTGTGGCTACAGTCCAGGGCCCGGCTTCCCGGAACCCAAGGATTTCTGCAGCCACTGGGGCTGCTGGCAGAATGGGGCCCTACTCGCTATGGCACCTGCCCCCCACCATTGACTGCGCCCCCCACCCCCTGCCGCCAAGTAGCCAGGCTTCCCAGTGACCCTCCTGTTCACGCAGAGGAAAAGCTCCGGTCCTGCGGGGAGTGGGTGGTGCAGGCCGTGCAGCCACGTGTCCTGGGCTGTGGAGGAGGGTGGACTCGGAAGCCTCCCCAGGCCCCAGCATCACGGGCTCCCAGGCTGCCCAGTCCGGTGCCAAAGACT
>NW_006296809.1:603901-604431 GCF_000327345.1 Myotis davidii | reverse complement strand
TCTGGCTTTTGTTCTGCTGTTCGGGGCCCTGTGGCCAAGGCTTTGGAGTGACATTCCTGGCAGCTCCCCGGCGACCCTGCCGGCCTCCCCACTGAGGGCTGGGGGCCAGGGCTGCTCAGATACGTCCACTGACAAATGGGGAGGAGGGAGCTGCGCCGGGGGCCCTGGATCGCCACTGGATTTGTTTATTTGGGTCCTCTCTCTTTGTTTCTTGGTGAGCCTGGCTAGAGGTGTATCAATCTTGTTTATCCTTTCAAAGAACCAGCTCTTGGTTTTGTTGATCTTTTGTATTGTGTTTTTGGTCTCTATGTCATTTATCTCTGCTCTAATCTTTATTATCTCCTTGCTTCTGATCACTCTGGACTTTTCTTGTTGCTCTCTTTCTAATTCTTTAAATTGTAGGGTTAGATAATTTATTACCATTTTGTGCCGGGAGCCGGTCCATCCTTGCTGTTCCAAGGGACCTGGCATATATGGCATACTGTTCCTAATATATTTGCTCACTTTCTTGGCACTATGTGTTTTAACCG
>NW_006296809.1:599159-603725 GCF_000327345.1 Myotis davidii | reverse complement strand
CAGCGCCCCACCCCCACCCGGACACCGGCCGGCCGCTCCTGGGTCTGACCGGTCATGGGCTCTTCCAGGCCATCGCGTGCTTGATGGACATGAACGCGCTGCTGGACCGATTCCACAACTACATCCTCCCGCACCTGCGGGGCGAGGACCGCGTCTGCCACTGCAACTGTGGCCGGTGAGTCTGTGCCCGGCGGGGCTCACGCGTGATCTCACATGTATGGGACTCAGGGCCCACTGGCGTGCGGGAGCCCGAGCAGGCCTGCGAAGGGCCGCGCTAGGCCCAAGGGGCCGCTGAATCCGGCACCAGGTCCAGCGGGGGAAGGGCTGTCCAGCCGCCTGCGGGCACCTGGAGGTTGGCCAGTGGAGTTCTGGAGGGGTGTGCGTGCCTCAGCCAGTTAGAACCCCCTCCCCAAACGCCTTCACAGAGAGGGTGATGGGCAGGACAGGCTCCAGGCCTCCTGGTCCAGGGCCCGGAGGCCAAGGAAGCAGCAGCCCAGCTGGTGTCCGGGAGGGATCCTGCCCAGGGCTGTGCCCACGGAGCACACCAGCCTCTGCCCTGGACCCTGCACGGTGTCCATGAACTTTCCTGGGAGCCAGGTACAGGGAGGTGCTGCCGCTCAAGGTGGGCCGGGCCCACCCCCTCACTGTGCAGAGGAGGAACTGAGGCAAGGGGTGGAGCTTGCTCAAGGTCACTCAGCTTGGAGAGCCCAGGCCACACCACCCGCTGTGACCCGCATCCTGTGCACATGTAATGACGGCGTCCTCCGGGCCATGCATGTTTGTACGTCCATGTACGAAATAAACATCTCATGAGACGCGAGTGTGTGTACCGTCTGTGCATATACATGTGGGTACGCAGCACACGCGCATGTCCGCATGCACACCCTCACCCCACAGGACGCCCTCGGGCTGGAGTCAGTGAGGAAGTGGACAGGGGTCACGCAGCTAGCGAGAGATAGGGGCATGAACCCCAGAACCGGTGCTCTTCACTCCTGACCTGGACACCTGCTCCCGACGTGTGCACACGTGGTGGGCCTGGGGATGAGAGGCAGGCGGCCTCAGGCCTCACTCTGCATGCTCCCTGCCCGTGGGTGCTGACCCGACTGACCGGTGTGTGGAAGCAGACCTGGGCCTGGGAGCAGGTGGAGACAGCAGTGCAAGAGCCCTCACCTGTGCTGGCCAGGAACCTCCCAGAGGTTTCCCGGTGGCCGTACTCTCCCAGAGAGCCCCGAGTTCCTGCCTGGGGCGGCCAGGGCTGTGAGTGGTGTGAACTGGGGTGACCTGGAGACCCCCTGGGGCTGGTGGTGTGCACAACACGGGTAACACACACTTTACATGTGTGTGGGCTGCTGCATTGTGACCAGTGACCTCACACTGAGGGCGGACAGGATGTGCTTTCAGAGTCTATGTGCACAGGGTGTGTGTGGGTCACATACAGTGTCCAGAGTACACGTGCGCTCATGTAAACAGATGTCCGTGGCGTATGCACAGCTGGGCTTGTGTGCACAGGTTAGCGTGTCTGTGGAAAGCCACCTATGAACTTAAGAATGTTTCTGCATGCTTGTGTCCACATGTGTGTGCTTCGTACACATCACGACATACATGATATGGTGTACAACATATTCTTGTTTATTGACAACATACATGTGTATGCCAGTACATGTATATGATACAATATACAGCGACCAGTGTGCTCCATGTGGGCCCAGTGACTGCCTGCATAGTTTTGCACATGGAGTATTCGTGTATATGCCATGTACACGCATTGCCACAATGGACTCTACCCATGTGTGTACACACCCTATACAAGAATAAGCGTGCACGTACGTGTATGCCTTCTACATGCCTTGCGGGAAGTTTTATGCAGAGGACATGTATGTACATTCATACTCCAGTATGTGTGCCAGCAGGTGGTGTCTGTGCGCACACATCCATGCATGTGCCCCGGCGCCCACAGAGAGGGTGGCTCTGTGCAAAGCCACATGCATGTGCATCTCCGTGTGACATGCACCATGCTTGTGCCTGGGCAAGCATACACATGCACACATGCGGACCTCATGGGCCACGTCCATGGTATATACGCCATGTCCTGTGCATGTGGCCGGCGTGTATACACAACATGCATTGGACCTCAGGTAAACACATGCAGCATGCATGGTCCAGGAAGGACCCATGTATGTTCTCATCATGGAAATAGGTGTGTACATGGGAGACCTGAGCCCTGTCCCCAGGGGCCTGCATTGGAGGAAGGAGTGGGCAGAGCACAGGGGGAGAGTTGCTGGTGCCAGGACAGTGATGGGGGCACAGACTGTGCCTCCAACCTCTGGGGTCCTGAGCCTCCGGGGTGGTTGGGCCGGCCTCCTCCTTGCAGAGCACCAGGGGCATGTCTGGCTCCCGTGGTGGCCCAGCCTCTGACAAGTCCTGCCCTGCCCAGCAGCGTGTCCAGGGGTCAGAAACAGTTGTCCTTTGAGGACCCACCAGAGGTCCTAGGCCCAGGAGGCTGGGGAGGCAGAAGAGGGTGGTGATGTTCAGTATCAGCACCCTGAGGCTTGAGGTGCCTGGGTGACGGGACTGCTAACAGCTCGTGAGGGGTGTCCCCTCAGGGGGCCTGGAAGCTGCTGCACATTCTAGGTGGTGATCATTCGTTTCCATCACTTTTTGTTGTTGTTCATCCTCACCTGAGGATATTTTTTCCATTGATTTTTAGAGAGTGGAAGGGAGGGGGAGAGAGAGAGAGGAGAGAGAGAGAGAGAGAGAGAGAGAGAAACATCAATGTGAAAGAGACACATCGATTGGTTGCCTCCTGCACGTGCCCCAACTGAGGCTGGGGATCGAGCCTGCAACGGAGGTAGGTGCCCTTGACGGGACTCAAACCTGAGACCCTCCAGTCCGCGGGCCGATGCTCTATCCGCTGAGCCCAGCCGGACAGGGCTCCATCACCCACTGATGATTCCTAGTGGCTGTTGACAAACTGATCAGATGAGCGATGGCTACTAGGTGTCGGCCAGTTCGTGCTGACTGACCGAGGGCAGGGGATGGGGGCCCTGCCCTGTGGGCTGCTGTGCACAGGGGTCCCCAGGAGGAGCAGGAGAGGGTGCGAGGAGACAGGACTCCCCTGACCCTGGGGAGGAAGGCACCCCAGGTGGCCAGTGTTGGTGCAGCAGGGCCTGAGGTCAGAGGTCTCTTTGGGGGGCGGGGAGCATAGGAAAGTGTGGGGGAAGGAGGAACCCGTCTCCAGGAAGACCAGGCGGGGGTGTCAGCATCTAACTGGAGGGACGCCGGGAGGGGCAGGTTCTGGGAGGGAGGAGCTATTTTTAGGTGTGAGTTTGAGGTGTCTGTAGATCCCACATGGAGACGCCAGGCAGGCAGCTGGAGCTCAGAGCAGCCATATGGGGCGGCAGGGACTCTGGGTGGGGGGATGGAGAGCTGGGGAAGCCAGCAAAGGGACGCAGGAGGACCCCAGGTGGCCCCTGCACTGCCTGACAAGAGGAGGGTCTGTAGGCGCCAGGGACTAAGATGACGGGGGCTGAAGGTGCATGGACCCCACTGCGCCTTGGCGCCTAGGCGCTCACTCTTTTTTATTGATTTTTCACAGAGAGGAAGGGAGAGAGAGAGAGAGTCAAACATCGATGAGAGAGAAACATCGATCCGCTGCCTCCTGCACACCCCCCACTGGGGATGTGCCCACAACCAAGGTACAGGCCCTTGACCAGAATCGAACCTGGGACCCTTGAGTCCGCAGGCCGACGCTCTACCCACTGAACCACACCAGCCAGGGCTCCTAGGCTCTCTTAACAGTGAGGGGGTGAGGGTGGGGCAAGCCCAGAGTCCACCCTCCTGGGCAGAGCCACTCCACCTGGTGTCACGGGGCCCGGAGGACTCCCTGGAGGAGGCGGTATCCAGGCAGCTCTGAGGCTTGATGAGACCGTGTGAGGAGCGTGTAATGTGTCCTCGGAGGCAAGCGAGGGCCTGGAGGGTTCAGGAGTCTGAGTCTGGCCAATGGAGGCAGGGGAGGCCGAGAGCCTTGGCACAGGCCCTGGTGGGTGCCGGGTGCAGAGGAGGGGCCACGGCTGAGAAGCCCAGACAGTTCCATCGACCCCTGAGAGCAGCAGAGCGGCCCAAGGACTTACAGATCCACGCAGGGCGTAGGCCAGGGTGCACCGGGAGAGGGGACGAAGGGATGGGTTCTGGACAGAGAAGCGGATGCCACTCGCTGTGCCCGGATGGAAGCTGCCGAAAGGGCTAGTGAGTGTCGCCTTAGGGAGGCCAGAGGGGCGGTCCCAGAGGAGCGGTCAGCTCCTGTCCGGCAGGTGGGCTCTGAACCTGCCCTCAGAGCGGGACACCGGCCCAGGGCCTCCGCCCTGGAACCACGGGCCCACCTGCACTGGCCCGTGACCCCGTCAGGGTCAGCCACCAGCCCCAGGCCGGGCCGAGGAGGGGGGTGCAGTGTGGGCAGACGCCCCGGACTGGACTTCACGCTGACGACCACTGGTCTTGCACCCCCCGCCCTACGGGCAGCCTCCCCCTGGGGACCGGGGCCCTGGGAGAGGCCGCGGGCCCTGGGGA
>NW_006296809.1:578711-579001 GCF_000327345.1 Myotis davidii | reverse complement strand
AGAGGTGCCAGCCCGCCCTGCCGCCCCGCCCCCAGGCACCACATCCACTACGTGATCCCGTACGACGGGGACCAGTCGGTGGTGGACGCCTCCGAGAACTACTTCGTGACGGACAACGTCACCAAGCAGGAGATCGACCTCATGCTGGGGCTGCTGCTCGGCTTCTGCATCAGCTGGTTCCTGGTGTGGATGGACGGCGTCCTGCACTGCGCCGTGCGCGCCTGGAGGGCCGGCCGGCGCTATGGTGAGTGCCGCCCGCCCCAGGCCCCGCCCCCAAGCGCCTGGCCTCG
>NW_006296809.1:570699-578320 GCF_000327345.1 Myotis davidii | reverse complement strand
GCGCTTGGGGGGCGGGCCCCACGCCCTGCGCCTGGCCGGGGACCACGTCTGTTACCCACATCCGAGCCGGCTGTCCTTCTCTCCGTCCTGGCGGAGGGGAAGCCGGGAAAGGGTCTGGGCTGGGAAGGGGGTCGGACCCCGGCCGCACCCACGTCTGCACACGGGAGCATGTGCATGGGGCGTGTGCGTCCGCGGGCCCCAGCGAGGGGTGGGAGACCCGGCCCAGCAGCAATAAGGCCCCTGAGCCCCGCTGTGGCGAGTGCGGCCACCCTGCCCAGGGCATCCCTGGTCGGCGCCTCACTGTGACCCCCGCCCCTGCTGGTCAGTAAATTCTCCGGAAAGCTCCAGCCTCTGCCTCTTCTTTCACGTGACCCCTCCAGCCCTGCCCCTCACCAGCCATGAGATGCACTGAGGTAGTTGTCAGTTTTTTATTAGATTCTGACAGAAACACCCAGCTCCAGGAGAGGCAGGGCTGCAGGCCATCTGGGCCGGGGCAGCTCCCCAGCAGGTCGGGGGTCTCTGATGCAGCTTCACCAGGTACCCAAGGGCACAAAGCGGTTTGCAGGGCACCACCGGGTCTGCTCCGCTCAGTCCTGGTCAGGTTCTGGTCTGGTTGGGCCCCCGCAAGGTCCGGCTCCGCCCCCTGCAGGTCACAGCCTCAGCAGCCAGACGCCAGGGACCTGGCTTCCCCCTGCTCTGGGCCTGGCTGGAGACACTGGTCCCAGGCGTGGCCCTAGCCCCAGGCTCTCCAGCCACAACCACTGCGTGGAGGGCAGGTTCCCCTCAGACACCAGCGCCGCAGCTGTCCGCAGCAGAGGCTGGAATGCTGCCCTGGCCTGGCCAGGGGAAGACGGAAACCCTGGGGAGCGCGGGGCTGTGCAGCACCCACTACTCCAGGACACCTGGCACCTCGTGCTACCCAGCCAGTGCGCCCGGGGTCCCCGGGTCCAGGCCCAGCTCACTCCGCCTGTGCACTCGGGAGCGGGGGCTGGCTGCCCTCGGGCCTGGCTCGCTCAGCCTTCACCCACTGCATCTTCTGCCGGTGCTGCTGGATGGCGTCCTGGACCCTGGCGTCCATCATGGCCTCGGTGAGGACCCCGTCCTCGGAGGCATACGCCATGGCCTGGCAGGGAGAGAGAGCACTGAGGCAGGGCAGGGCCCGGAGCTGCCTGCATGGGGACCCCCAGGCACCAGGCCCGTCACCCTGTAGGCAGGGCCAGGGCCAGGGCCAGGCCCCAAACAACACAGCCTGGCCAGCCCACCCTCCATGCTGCTTCCCCGCCATGAGCCTGTTTCTTGGAGATGTCCTCCTTCGGGGGAGGGGGGGGGCAGGTGGGAGCTAAGTCGTGATGCAGTTTGCCAGGGGATGGTTGGGCAACATCCTCCCTGGGCAGAACACACACTCCTACCCGCTGATGGCACACACCTTGCCTCCAGTACACACATGTGCCCACTCACACCTGCTCACAGGTGATCTGCAGCCCGGACTTGGTGCCATCCCTGCACCACCCACCTGGCCCCTGGCCTGGCCTCACTCCATGAGTTTCTAAAATTAGGCAGCCCCAGGCGAGTTTGGGAAGCAGCCCAGCCCCCCTGCAGAACTGAGGGCCTTGTTTCTGACAGCAGAGCTGCCCTTTGCCAGGGCACAGACCACAGAACCACCACAGGCCATTCAGGGGACAGTTCCTCTCGACATGGAGGGGCGGCAGGAGCCCCAACAATTCTGATGGGGTGAGTGGCCGCGCCAGGCCCAACTGCCCCCAAACACTGAGCAACTGTGGTCCACGGGGCCTGCCCCTCACAGAACCCCCACCACCTGCAAACAGTCCTTCCAGAAACAGGGAGCATTGAGAGCCAGGCCACTGCCCGGCCACTCTGCTCCCAGTGCCCAGGGCTCCCACCCCCAAACGGGGGCAGGCACCTGGGTGGGGTCACCAAAGTTTTGGTGATCAGGCCCAGGGTGGTCCACTCTTCAGCTGCCAAGCAGGTCACCTTTAGGTGACCATGGGCCACCCCCTCCCAGATGACACAGGACCCTACCTGCTTCCTGTCACCAGCCTGTGGCTCTGACTGAGCCTGCTGAGTGGACAGCAATGGGTGTGCACCAAGCAGGGGCCGGAGCCAGTCCAGCTGCCCCAGCAGCCGCGGCCAATGTGGGGCATCAAGAGTGAGTCCCATCACCTGACCCGGCATTTTTGCTTGCCTTGCTCTGTGCCCGGCCTGGGCTGCCCCTGCCACTCCTGTGATGAGCACACTTACTGCATCCCGAGCTAAGACATCTGTCCTCCAGCCACTGTCACAGGCCCGGAGCAGAGCCAACTGGCCCACAGGATACAAGTTTGCAATCTGGAGCTATTTGTTAGAGCAGCATAACCCAGCTCATTCTAATGCAGCCCCTGCAGATCTGAGCCACACTTCACACTGAAGTAGATGGGTACTTAGTGAACAAAATAGTCATTTAAAAGCATTTCTGAATTGCCAGTGGTCAGGCTGTCAGATGCAAGAGCCGGTGTTTTCTTGCTGGGCAGCCAAGGAGCAGATGCCTACAGGATGGGGCACCCGGGGAGCGGCTGCTGGGACGCCTCAGAGGCGGAGGGGGCGCCTGCCCACTCACCTGCCAGGCCACAGCCAGCTGGGAGATCTCCCGGCCCGACATGCCCTCGGTCAGGCGTGCGATCTCGGAGCACTTCTTCCCGTAGTCAAACTGGGCCAGCTTCAAGCGCCTGCGAGGAAGGTCCCACATGACCCCGGGGGCCCAACTCCCGGCAGGACCAGAGGCCTGTGAGGGTCCCACAACCCTCCCCAAGAGAGGGCGGGACTCGGGGCAGGAGGCTGTGCAGGGACCCCCGGGCAGGGCACAGCTGGCCTTCCTCCCCCAGTGGCACTTCCTCTCCTCTTGGAGCCCGAGAAGGTCCAGGCAGGGGCTGGGGTGCGGACGGTGGGGCATGCTGGCTGCAGGGGCAGTGCCGTGCTGAGAAATGAGGAGGGGCCCCACTGTCCCCTGGGGCCAGGGACCATGTCCTTCCTTCTCTGCCAGCCCTGCCCAGCCCCAGGCTGCAGAGCATCTGAAGCTGCGTCAGGGTGAACTGGGGAACCAGCACAGCAGCAGGACATCAGAGGGAGGGAGCACGCCTCAGCCGAGTGAAGCTCCCACCATCTCACGTGCACCAAGCCTCCCCAAGCGGGTCTGGCCGAAGGGCCAGAAGCACCAACACTCATGGCAAAAGCCTCAGAAACCCACCCATGCGGCCGGGATGCTGGGGCAAAGGGAGGAGGCCCGGGGGAGTGGGGGGCAGGCACACGGGTGGCAGGGGCACAGTCCGTCTGGAACAGAGGCCGCTCTCCCTGCCGCCAGCACGGAGGGATTCGGGTCAGAGCTGCTGAGACCCGTCCCCGGGAGACAGTTAAAATAGCCGGCTCTGCTTATCTGGAGCACACCAGGCACCGCGGCGAGTGAGCGCGGCCCGGACAGTGTGGAGGGCGCCACCCCCACATGGGCTTTGCAGAGGCGGGCGTGCTGCATGCTGGCAAAGGGCCCCGGGCTCCTGGGAGTCGGGGTGCAGTGGATGGAGGTGTCAGAGCGAAGCTCTAGGTCTGTAACCGCCCACCGCAGCCCTCACCGCCCAGGCCTGACTGCGGCCTGGATCTGCCTCCTTAAGGCACTTTGTGTAACAGGAAAGGATGGGCTGTCAACTCCAAGACCCGGTGGAGAGCTGGACAGGGACACGGGGGGGGGGCGGGCAGGTGGACACGGGGGTGGCAGGGCCTCCAGGGACAAAGTCGCACATGACCCGCCCTGAGCCCCTCGTGAAGCCACACATTAGGGGTCAGAGGTCAGTCTGGGGGCCAAGGCCCTGCTGGGAGGACGCCAGCGAGAGGGCAGGGAGCGCCGGCGGCTCCAGGACACTTACTGCTTTCCTTCTGTGGCTGGTTTAAGAACATACTTGTCAAAATACATCCTCACCAGGCGCTCCCGCTCCTCCCGCTGCGGCAGCTCAAAGCTGACCATCTCGTCGATGCGGTCATTGATGGCCCAGTCGAACTGCTCGGGCTGGTTGCTGGCCAGGACCAGCATGAACCTGCAGCGACAGAAGCAGGAGCTGAGAGCGCGAGAGCCGCGTGCTCACAGCGGGGGCGCAGGCCACCCCCCCAGTGGTTTTCTATCGACCCATTGCTCCCTCTCCACCTGCCCACCTCCTGCCCCCGGCTAGCAGATTCGGGTAGGGCTTCTTAAGACCCAGCACTGGCCCCTGTGGTCCACCCTCCCTCCAGCGGATCTGCCCCTGCCCGCCCCAGGCAGAGGCTGGGTAAGCCTTGCTGTGAGGACAGACTCCAGGTCTGAGACAGCCCCTGCCCTCCGACTAGGAGGCCGGGGCTCAGGGCCAGGGTTTGGCTGAGCCGAGGCCAGCTCACAGGGACAGCCACCCCTCTGGGGTCGCAGCCATGGCCTGTGAGGGACATGCCCACCAGCAGGGCTGGGCGCCCCGTGTGACCAGTTGGGGGAGCGGGGCAGGAGGGCCACGCCGATGCAGAAGAGCATGACTAGGGGACTGAAAAGGGGCCAGCCCACTCCCGGGGCATCTGTGCCCCAGGGGACCCAGCTGTGGGGCCGCTGCCCAGACACCCCAGCACATTTTGTTTCCTAGACACACCGCACAAGGGACACGGGACGTCCCAGAGCGGGAGACGCGTGGGCACCGTGGGCACTGGGTCGGCAGCGCTGCCCTACCCCTGCCCCGCCCTGCAGCAGCATGAACAGGCAGTGCCCGGCTCCCCATTGGGCGGCGCGGAGGACCAGGTGGGCTGACGCGGCAAGTGCTCTGTGCGGAGCCCGAGCTGCAGGCGCCTCACTTGCTGCTGTGCTGGCCCGTGCGGTGCAGGAAGGCATTCAGGGTCGCCCTGAGGTCCTCGCTGATCTTCTCCTGCAGAGAGAAGCCGGGTCAGGCACAGGCTGGCCGAGCAGCTGGGCGGAGCCGCCTGTGGAAGGCAGTGTCCGCTCCTCCCGATGGCGCCTATGAACCTGAACTTGATCAAGAAGATTCCAAGAGACGCCGGGGATGCCTCCGCTCGTCCCACAATATTTAGCAAAGAAGCTCAGCTGAGGAGCAGGCCTGGCCACCCTCAGGCACAACCCTCCCGAAAGTACAGCTGTAGCCTAAGCCGCTGAACACACCACCCAGAAGCTTCCAGAACACTCACGGTGGCTCGCTTCCTGAGGAAGGCATCTGCTTCGTCCACAAACAGGAGGAGGCTGTGGGGGGAGGGGCTGCCTGAGGGAGGGGCCTCCCATTGCGTGGCCCCTGGGATGGCCGGTGCTCAGGAGCCCCCACCCCACGCGCCCTCAGCAGCTTTGGGACCCAGACCTCGACCCGGGACGGGGCGTGCCAAGTGCCCGCACCAGGGGAAAGCGGCCAGAACCTGGCCCTGAATTAAACGCCCACCGGCACCAAGAGGATCCTATGAGCCCCGGCCGCCGGGAGTCGCACGGGGTGAATGTCCCCCTGAACGGTGCTGCTGGACCTCCTGGGCACCTGAGCACCTGGGCAGCAGGACTGGCTGCAGGAAGTCCCTGACCCCTTCCTTCCCAGTCAGCCAGGGGCCGCTAGGAACCAGGCCGCCAGGAGGTGCCGCTCACCCTCGCCGGCTGGTGCTGGCCCAGTCGAAGACCTTGTGCACCGCCGTCACACCGTCCCGCCCCATGGGGGCCACGTCCCCGCCCGTCATGATGGCGTAGTCCATGCCTGAGTGCAGCGCCAGTTTCTGGGGAGACGGTAGAGGCTGAGGGTGGGGTGCAGAGGCGGGAAGAGGGGAAAGCAGGGGCAGGGGACGGGGAGGCGCAAACAGGGGCTGGGATGGGCGGGGCAAGCAGTTTTTCCTCTCCGTAAAGCAGACAAGGTCCACCCCCTGCCCCCTCCCCATGGCATCCAGGCCCCAGGCAGGCGCCACTAGGGGATGGGCCGCCTCTCACCTTGGCAAACAGCGTCTTGCCCGTCCCGGGCGGCCCGTACATCAGCACGTTCCTGTATAGGCTGTGGTTCTTCTTGGTGTTCCGCGTCGCTATGGCGATGTCCCGCACTCGGGCCTCCAGGCTGGGCTACCAGGGGACGAGCAACTGGTTAGAGGGACGCTCCCTGCCCAGTCGGTCTGTCCCTCCCAGGCACCCAGGTAGCACAAGAGGCAGCTGATCCCAGGGCGGGTTCGCCAGGCAGTGCCCCCTACCCGCCTCTGCCCCGCCCCGCCCACTCACACTGAGGACCACTCCCTCCAGCGCGTCCTGAGGCTTGCTGAGCAGCCGCCTGCTGACCTGCAGGGGAGCCGGAGTCGGGGTCACGGATGCAGCCCTGGGGCAGCCACCAAGCGCTACAGCCACAAGGACAGCCCTGCGGGCCCCGCTCAGGACACGGGCCAGCGCTTCAGAAGGCTGACTGACCAGCAGTCCGTGCTGATGGTCTGGGTGACTGACAGGTCACTGGTGACCTCTTTCCTCCATCACCCACATCGTGACCGACACAGAGATCACAGCCGGGGAGGACGGCCTCGGGATCCCCGCTTCTGGGGTGGGGGTGGGGGGAGATGGAGGTGAGGCAGCAACACCATGACTTCTAGCAACTTCTCTTACAGAAAAAGGGCACAGGGGAGCCCCAGCTGTCTATAAACACTCAGAGGCGACCCCAGGGGACTGAGCCGACTGGATGAGGTTCCCCCACCCCCAGAACCCCCCTCCCCTGTGCCGGCGCCGACAGACCTCCAGGGACGCAGCGAGGACAAACCTCGAGCAAATCCAGTGTGCAGGAGTGGGAGGTGCGTGGGGAGGTGGAGGGAGGACACGGGAGCTTGGCTGTCATGCCAGGAGGACACAGCCCGACAGCCAAGCCCTTACCTGCAGGGGGTGCCGCAGCGCCTCTAGCAGGGAGATGCGGGAGGTCTCCCGCACCAGGGATGGCTTCCCCAGCCGCGCCTCGATGTACCGCCCGGCCACCAGCGTGGCGTTCTTGGCGGAGTAGATCCCGACAGCCAGCAGCGTCAGCCCGGCCACCTGCGGCAGGAAGGAGGCGAGTGATTCCCCCGCATTGCCACCACGCCCTCACCACCTCGCCACCCTGTGCCAGGAGCTGGGTGGGGGCAGCGGGAGGCGCCCAGGCCCCACGGTGGCAGTGGTGCTTACCGTAGCGGTCACCTTGTCCCAGTCGGTCACAAAGCCCCGGAATCCCTCACCAAACAGGGTGCCAGCCGTCCTGTCGGGAGGCACTGGTGTGAGCAGGAGGGACAGGCCTGTGCACGTGGCCAGAGAGCAAGCAAGGGCCTGACAGGCAATCTCCCCGTCGGCATGCGAGCACAGGCTGCCCGGACCGCGGCGTCCTCACCTGATGGACTCCAGGATGGTCTGGCGGCGCTCGGCGGCCCGCAGGCGGATCTGCTCCCGGATGATGTCCGCGTTCTCACGCTCCGCCCTGGCCCGAGCCCGAGCCTCGTGGCCTGGGGTCCCTGGCCCTCCGGCGGGCAGGGCCTCACCGAGGAGCCCGAATTCAGACCCGAGGCCCAGACACTTCTCACAGAGAGTAAGTCACGGGAGACCCTGGGTCCCGGCCTGGGGGTGAAGTTTCCACTTTAAAGTCGGCTC
>NW_006296809.1:562835-570582 GCF_000327345.1 Myotis davidii | reverse complement strand
CCGCCTCCCAGGCCGCTGAGGACACGGCCCCACCGCCCGGCGAGCTGACCGCTCTACCTCGCCGCATGGCCTCCTGCTTCTGCACCGACTCCTCCTGCTTCCGCAGATTCTCCTCGTTGAGAAGTTGCTGAGAAGAAGCCACAAGGAAAAGGAAAAGCTTCCAACGTAGGACACGCACGCGCCCAGGGCTGACCTGGGGCTGCACCATCCACAGCCCGGGCAGGCAGGCCTGAACGTGGCTGGACACGCAGGTGCCCAGGGGCCAGGGCCAGGAGCCCCCACCCCTGGCACAGCTTGGCCACGCGGTCACGGGTGTCCATAAAGCACTCTGGGTCCTGCTTGTTAAATTTAAAAGCTATAGCCCAGCCGCATGGCTCAGTGCCTGAGCAGTGACCTAGGAACCAGGTCATGGTTCGATTCCCGGTCGGGGCACATGCCCGGGTGGACTGCAGGCTCGGATGCAGCCGATCAATGATTCTCATTGTTGATGTTTCTCTCTCTCTGAAATCAATAAAAAATATATACATTTTAAAAATTTAAAGCTATAATGCTCACAAGAGGCACAAACATTTGAAACTGCCTCTCATGAACCTGTCACTTCAGCCAGGTTCCCAGTCACGTGCCACCGGGTTGAACCCTCAGAGCAGCTGGAGCCTGCCTCTGCCGTGGAGGCCACGGAACGCCGCACGGAGGCTGCAGAGCGCGCGTGGAGGCCGCGGGGCACGGGTGTGCACGTGTGGGAGTCCAACTACAGCTCCCCAGAAACCAGCACAACCCTCACGTCCACAGCCCTGGCCTCGGTCCCCCACCGGCAGGACCGTCTCTCCCGCCTGCAGGGCGCCGACTCACCTGCTGCCTCAGCTGGTCGTCGTAGCGCTGCCGGGCCAGCTTGTCCTGGTACTGGGCCCTCTGGGGGGGGAGAGAGCAGCGTGAACACAGCGCAGCTGGAGAAGCTGGTGGGCGACCCGCAACCAACATGTGGCCCCAGACTCGACTGGGCACCGGAGCCCCAAGAAGCCACGAGCCCCACAGGCACTGTCCGCAAGGACACGTGCGCGGACACTCAGCACGGAGGGGACCGCGGGCCTTAGGGGCTGTGCAAGGCCACCCCAGGTTGTCGAGGGTCAACAAGAGACCCAGACTGCAGGTGGGACCGTGGCGCCCCACAGCTCCCTCCTGGTCCCCAGGCCTCCGGGTGCCTGGGTGGCCCTGCAGCCCTTACGGCCTGGTGCTGCCGCGTCTCCTCGCTCAGCGTCTTCCTGCGCTCCTCAGCCTGCACGCGGATCTGCTCGCTCTTCAGCTGCTCCACGGCGGCTTCGTACTCCTGCGGACACACAGCGCTGAGGCCCAGACCCAAGCCTCCTCTCAGGCCGGCGGCTCGGGCTCCCACTCCTGACCACTCTTCTCCCCTCCCGCCTCCCCGCTGCTAGACCCCGTGTGCTCGGAGTGGACAGGTCTGGGCACAGGTCCTGCTGCGGGAGCTCACCCCCCTCCTGGGCACCTCCTCTCGCCTTGGCACGGCCGGCCCGGCAGCACCAGCCCACCACTCACCTTGAGCTTGGACTGCTGCTCCAGCTGCAGCGTCTGCTCCTGCATCTGGGCCAGGCTCAGCGCCTCCTTGGCGTGCCCTGCGGAGGAGTGCGGGAGCCGGGCCTTAGGACACATGGGTGCCAGGAGAGTCCACGCGGCCGAGAGGCTGTCAGGGAGACCACAGCTCGCCCACCCTCCTCCTGGTCAGGGACTGTCGCCGGTGTCTGCTCCACCCCCACCTCCCATGGAGGGCTCGTCCCCCGGGGCCACCACATTCCGGAGGGTTCCATCAGAAGGCGGACCTCGCCCCCTGAGGTCCACACACGGTCCTTTCCCAATGAAACCAAAAGCAAGCCCGCAGCCAATGTCCTGTGGTTCCCACGGGCCATACATTTCTCTTAAGTCTCCGACAGGTGACGGAGCTGCCATCAAGCACACGCAGGCAAGAAGGTGGATGAGAATTAGACTAGAAATGAGCTGTGAGCCCGGCAGGCGGCACTTCCCAGAGCGATGCCTGAACACAGGTGCTATGACCGCCCACCTGCCTCCTCGCTAAGGGTTCTGGAAGGAAACCAGCTCCTGCTCCCCCTGGGCTGAGGAAGTCCCCCAAGCACGGCCCGGCTGACCCCTGAACTCGCAGGTTTGAGCTTCGCGGGTCCACGCACACGCGGTTTTTCTCGGTAAACAGTCGGTTCTCAGTACCCCTGTGTTTCTCCGCGGATTCAGCCAACCGTGGGCTGCCGACGTAAGTTTCTATCTGGGCCGTTGGGAAGCCACCATACGTGGAGGGCGACTCAGGTCGTCCAGGGCTCTCCGACTGCGCATAATGTCAGTTTAGAGTTTGGGGTTTTTCTGAGTTCGACTGTCACTGTGAGCACAGCCCACGCATGAGACAGACGTGGCGGGAGCCGGGCGTCTGCATGGGCCCAGGGACCCGCGGTTTGGCATGGAGTCCGAGCTGGGGAAGGGCCTCCTGGAGCCCCACGGCCAGGACCCCCTGAGGCAGCACGAGGGCCCCAGGGCCCCAGCCCGCTGCACCGGTGAGCAGGGACGCCACGAAGCCGAAGGCTGAACCCACCACCGGAGCCCCTTTAACCAGCGACTGACCGCGGGGGAGCCGAGAGCACAGACAGAACGCGGGTGCCGGGCTCACCCCGCTGGGACCGAACCCAGCCCCCCGGCTTCCTCCTGTGACCTCCGGCAAGCCAGGTTCAGCTCTGAGCACCTAGCTGACACTGGAGCACAGAGTCCCCCACCCACCCCCTGACCCCTGGAGGAGAGAAATGAGAAAGCAGGCCAACAGCTCAGCACCGGCCTGGCACCCCGTCGCCGCTGATGACAGGCTACGGTTTCAGTGCCAACAGCAACAGTTCAGCACCCTGACATCTTTCTGCCCCAGGAGCCGTGCTCCAGAGCATCAAGCAGCGGCCACAGGCAGGTGCTCCTCCCGGCACCCCCTCCTGCAGTGCACAGGCAGGTGGGCTGGCGCTCCCAGGCAGCTCAGGGCCAAAGGTGCTGCTCTGGCCTCCGAGGGCGGAGACCTGGGACAGCAGGGTGCACCAGGGACCTGGAGGAGCGAGGCGGCCGCCCGGCTGCGAGGAGCACCGAGGACGGCTCCAGGGGCTGAGAGAGGGGCTGAGGCCCAGCACTGCGGGCACGGCGGCCTGAGTGAGAGCCAGGTGTCTGGGGAGGACAGGCTGCAGCGGGGGCCTGGGAGACAGAGGCGTGAGGCACAGGGAAGGCCTTGGGGACAGGAAGGGGCGGGCGGCCAGGGTGAATCCTCTCCTGCTGGGTGGAGAGGCCAGAAAGGGTGGCAGGAACAAAAGGGGGTGAGCCCACATCTGGGACAGTCGCCGGGTGTGGAGACTGGTGGGGGGACCGCAGCTCCAGATGGTGGCCCCCGAGGACATGCCGCCTGGAGAGGGCTCGGTGGCGGGAGAGCAGACAGCCCCTGGGGACCCAGGCGGAGAGTGTTCTGGGGCAGGAGACGTGGGAGCAGCTCAGAGGCAGGAGCAGGCAGGAGGGAGGCCCCTCGCACGGTCCCTGTAACTCGCGGAGCTGGGGAGCCAACAGCCGGGCTCAGCTTCTAAAAGGGGAAAACGCTGACGTTCTGGACCTGGTGAGCGGGTGCAACCCCCCGGGAGCTGGGGCAGAAAGGCGTCCCCCAGCGAAGCCTTTAACAAGAAGTCTGCAGCACCCCAATACTCAGAGGCCAGCCCCGTTTCCCAGCCCAGCCGGATGCTTGGAATTACCTAGAAAGCACAGCACCGCTCGCTGCCGGGGGCGTGTCCCAGGCCCAGCCGCTGCCCCGGCCCCGCCCCAAAGCCTAGGTGTTTGGACGGAGCCTCTCCCATCCCAGAGCCGGGCCGCCCCGGGGCCTTTGCCCGGAGGCTCGGCTTCTACCTGTTCTCAGGCTGCTCTCTGGGCCTCCTCTGAACACAGGCCCGCTGCTTAAACAAACGTTTGCGAGCCGTCACATCCTTTCAACCAAGTTTATTCAGCGCCTCTGCGTCCCAGGCTCTTACTCACTCGCACTGCGTCCTGAGACACAGGAGAAGGGGAGCTGGGGAGGATGTGGGCCCAGGGACGCCCGGGCTCTGAGGCCTGGAGGGCCTGGTCGGGAAGGTCACCGGCTGGGCCAGGGCTGTCTGCCTGCGGCTGTCAGACCCCGTCTACCGAAGGCTAACGGACCCCAATCCTCTGCTGTGGCCTCCTTAGCCCGGCGGCGGGGCTCGGTGGCTGAGGGTGGACCTATGAACCAGGTCAGGGTTCGATTCCCGGTCAGAGCACCGGCCCGGCTGCTGGCTGATCCCCAGTGGGGCGCGGGCAGGAGGCAGCCCATCCATGATTCTCTCCCATCAGTGATGTTTCTCTCTCTCTCCCTCTCGCCACTTCTCTGAAATCAACAAAAGTATTTTAAAAAGAAAATGAAATGAAACCAATGGCCGTCAGCCATGCTTCTCCTCTTATGCAGAAACCTGCTTGCAGCCACCCCGATCTGACCACGCCTCGGCCGACCCGCGCGGAGGCAGCCAGAGGGGAAGGATTCATGATCCCATTCAATCCTCAGAAATACCCCTATTAGGTAGGTACTCTTATTATCTCTAATTTAAATTCAAGACAACTGAGGCTCAGTAACTTGCTTAAAGACATAAAGCTAGAAAAAACAAAAAACAACAACAAGGGAGGATTTAGCCTTTCTGACCCAAGGGCTCCTGCTCCTTAACCAACCACTTGGACCTGGAGGGTGCTCTGGGGCCATCCAGCCCATTCCCCTCCCTTCCTGCTACAGTAAGAAGCTCCGGAAGTCCTGTCCAAGCCAGGGGCTGCCTGTCCCCTGTGGGGTCTCTCACAGCTCCCGGAGAGCCAACATTGTTTCCTTCTGCCTCAGCCAAGTGCCCCGGGGGGCCACACGGAGCCAGTGACCCCCAGAGAAGCTGGACCCTAAGAGTCAGCCCCCGTGGCCACAATAGTGGAACCAATGTAGGGAGCCACGGCGCAGGCGCGACGCACGCCTACTCCTCCCCGGGCGACTGAAGCGCCTGAGGACCTGGACCGCGCGGCCCTCGGATTGGCCGCGAGGATCGTGACGTCATCGGCACTGGCAACGCGATTGCCTGAGCTGGCTCTGGGGCGGGCCGACTGAGGACGGGAGGAGGTGCCTGGTTACGGGGTCCGGTCGAGGACAGAATTCATCGACTGGGGGAAGCGTGCGCGCCGAAGAAAACGGCGTCCGTTCTGATAGCAACGGCGTGTCCCGTTGCTATGGGCGCCTGCAGAGTTCCTGACTTGGCAGCGGGCGGAGGCAGGTGGGGAGGGAGCGGTGGTGGATCTTTTTCTTTTTTTTTAAATATATTTTTATTTATTTCAGAGCAGAATGGAGAGGGTGAAAGACAAACATCAGTGATGAGAGACATCACGGATGGGCTACTCCCTGTACACCAAAATCGGACCCAGGACCCTTCTGTCCACAGGCCAATGCTCTATTCACTGAGCCAAACCGGATAGGGCTGGTGGTGGATCTTGATGTGCGCCAGGACCGGAGAGGCTGTGAGAGGACGCCTGTGGGAGCCCAGCGGGCCTGGCTCTCGGGTTAAACATCCACCCACGCAGGGAGGTAGGGCACATGCCCAATCGCGGGCTCTATCCACAGTGGGGGGCATGCAAGAGGCAGCCCATGGGTGTTTCATTGTCATGTCCATGTTTCTGTCTCTCTATCCCTCTCTTTTCCTCTCTCTAAAATCAATAAAAACATGTTCTTAAAAAGAGACAGAGATAGCCCGGCTGACGTGGCTCAGTGGTTGAGCATCGACCTAGGAACCAGGAGGTCACGGTTCAGTTCCTGGTCAGGGCACTTGCCGGGTTTGCGGGTGTGATCCCCAGTGTGGGCCATGCAGGAGGCAGCCAATTGATGATTCTCTCTCATCATTGATTTTCTTCTCTCTCTCTCTCCCTTCCTCTCTGAAATAAAAAAATATTTTAAAAAAATTATCTATATACATAAAAGCCTAAGCTACCGGCTGACAGGCCAGTAGCTATGACACGCAATGACCACCAGGGGGCAGACGCTCCAACCGGTAGCTAGGATGTGCACTGAACCAGAGAAGAGGGAGGTTGATTCTGGGGTGCATCAACTGAGAACTGCCCTCTCACAATCCAGGGCCCCTCTGGGGATGTCGGAGAGCCGGTTTTAGCCCGATCCCCGCAGGCCAGGCCGAGGGACCCCACCAGTGCACGAATCCATGCACCGGGCCTCTAGTAAAATAAAATAAAAAGAGAGACAGAGATAGAGAACCTGCGGGAGACCGCTGACCTGTGGGGGGAAACCCCACCCAGGGCGTTTGGGTTTGGGGTTTGGGGGGAGCCTGACACTGGAGGAAAAGGGCCCACATGCTGACCTGACTAGCTCAGGGGAGGCCTGCATAGAGGCCTCGCAAACTCAGAGACCTAAAGTAACCACAGAGGATGGTCTGGTCTTAAAACTTTTAAACTAAAAGCAGTTTGTAGTGGGTAGTCATGTCCTAGGCCAGTATCTTCCTTAACAAAGATCAACTTCTCTCTTTACTAAACCTATTGTCTTTTTGCATCTAAAATAACACACCTGTGGAATGTCACCCCTTTTTCTGTCCCTCAGGGCACAACAAATGGCCAGGGTGGCAAATTTCCTCCTTGTTATTGTTATCGTGTGAATTGCTGACTGTTAACTACCCGGTACCCACCTGTATAAAAGAAGCATGTGTCTATCATTTTACTTTTTATCCAATCCCAGGGGTTTCCCAGCTTTGCTTTCTCCCGCCCCCCTAACCTATCACCAATGGATTTCATGTAACTCACTCACGTAACGCATTGCAATGTATAAAAATAGGTGGGAAACCGCCGTTCTCCGGAGCATTATCTTAATTCTTTGAGATTCTGCTTCCTGGCAATTGACAGTTTGGCTCAAATGAACTCACAAAAACTCTTAGCAGGTTTGAATGCTTCTTACGTTGGCAGCTCCCAGGGCCTAGCAGCCCCTCCCCCTGCAGCAGGCAGGCATTGGTCCCACAGCCCGTGGCCTCCTGGCCCCGGCACAGCGGGCACAGCGCCAGCAGGGGCAGAGGGGATGGGGCCTGCAATGGCGGGCAGGCCCTGGGGCATGTACTCAGTGCCGCGATAAAAGGGCAGGAGCGGGTCCGTCCCAGGCCCGTCTCCCCGGGTGAAGGGCCGGACTGGAGAACGGCCCTCCGGGTCCTCTCACTGTCTCAGGGAAGCGTGTCCGTGGCTGGGTGACCCTCGGTGTCGCTCTGAAGCGGCTCGCCAGGGCGGGGACAGAGATCTCCCACCAGAGAAGCAGGCAGGGGCAGAGCAGCCCCAGGGGCCACCCTCGCTGCAGGAGAGCCTAGAGTCCCAGCTTCCAGTCACTGACGGGTGAGGATTTCTCCCTGGGGACGTCCAAAGGGGCAGGCAGGACCCCGCTGGGACAGAGGGAGAGAAGGTGGACACAGACAGGCCAGTGTTGCTCTAGGACCCACAGTGTCCCAAGGTAGCAAAGTCCACCTTTGGACCAAGGTCCAAGTTGCGCCTTCGTCCTCTCCTTACAGAACTGGTTGAGTTCCTGGAATTACGTGCAGTCAGTTTCCCCACTAGACAGAAAACAACTGTCAGCCTGAATTTAACAAAAAGGTGTGTGTGTGTAGGGGGGGGATTCGAGGACAGTTCTGTGATCTTTTCCCCGCGA
>NW_006296809.1:561222-562773 GCF_000327345.1 Myotis davidii | reverse complement strand
AAAACCCAAATGAGTTTTCCAGCCAGATGCCCCCTGGTGGCCATCCTCAAGGTTTTCCTGGACCAGCCACAAAACATAGCTCCCCCAGCCGCCTGGCGGGCCTGGCTGGACAAGGAGGAAAGTGGGTAAAAGGCCGCCCTCTTGCCCACACAGGCCTGGCCTCGGGCCCCTCTCCAGCTCCAGCTCCATTCGCAGGCCTGCGTTTGGCAAGCTGGTGTACTTTATAGAATAAGGAATAACGGAGAATATATCTCTACATTTAAGAGATCAGTCTCAGCCCAGCCGGCTTGGCTCAGTGGTTGAGCGTCGACCTTTGAACCAGGAGGTCACGGTTCGATTCCCAGTCGGTCTGGGCACAGGCCTGGGTTGTGGGCTGGATCCCCAGTGTGGGGCGCGCAGGAGGCAGCCAATCAATGATTCTCATCATTGATGTTTCTCTGTCTCTCTCTCCTTCCTTCCTCTCTGAAATCATCAAAAACATATATTTTTTAAAAAGATGCAGGTGGACAGCTTGGCCTCCGGCCTGACCTTGAGCCCAGAGAAGGGGCCCTGCTGCCTGGGGAGCCCAGGCATGGTTTCTGTGTCCCGAACCTGGCCAGACCGCCGGGGTCTGCACAGCACCCCAGACCTGCAGCCTTCCACTCCAGCTCCAGGCCCCTGCACTCCCGCCCAGGACTTCCCAGCTCCAGGGCTACAGACACCCTCCTCCCTGGTGTCCCTCACCTTATGGGCATGAGGAGAAAACAGGTCTTCATTGATCCGCTAATTCCACACCTTTTTTTAAAAAAATATATTTTATTGATTTTTTACAGAGAGGAAGGGAGAGAGATAGAGAGCTAGAAACCTCGATGAGAGAGAAACACCGACCAGCTGCCCCCCGCACATCTCCCACTGGGGATGTGCCCGCAACCCAGGCACATGCCCCCGACCGGAATCGAACCCAGGACCCCCCAGTCCGCAGGCCGACGCTCTATCCACTGAGCCAAACCGGCTTCGGCTAATTCCACACCTTTTAAAAAATATGTTTTGTCCTGGCCAGTTTGGCCCAGTGCATAGAGCATCGGCCAGGGGACCAAAGGGTCCCGGGTTCGATTCCGGTCTAGGACACATTCCTGGGTTGCGGGTTCGATCCCCAGTATGGGGTGTGCAGGAAGCAGCTGATTAATGATTCTCTCTCATCATGGGTGTTTCTATCTCTCCCTTTCTCTCTGAAATCAATAAAAAAATATTTTTAATGTGTTTTTATTGATTTTAGAAAGCGAGGGAGGAAGAGGAAAGGAGGGAGGGAGAGATATCAGCCTGCTGTCCCGTACTGTGGGGAATGAGCCCCAACCCGGGCATGTGCCCTGACCTGGAACGGAACTGGCGGCCTTTTGGTGCACAGCACGATGCTCAACCAACTGAGCCGCACCAGCCGGGGCCACATGCTGGAAGCCGGTCCATCCTTGCTGCTTGACACAGTCGCTGCAGGGAAGGAACATCTGCACAGCATATGTCTCAGGGGAACTGGCGTATATGGCATACTGTTCTTAATATGTTTGCTCCCGTTCT
>NW_006296809.1:556815-561029 GCF_000327345.1 Myotis davidii | reverse complement strand
GGTGATTGTAAGGATGAAATAAACTGCTTAGAACAGTGAGTTGCACACACTGGAAGCTTAATAAACGGCTGTGACTGTCATTTGGAGTAAAAATGCTTGTTGTAGACAGAACCTAGACACAGAACCTAGAGACAGAACCTAGCGACAGAACCTAGCGAGGGAACCTGGCAACCGAACTTGGCTGGAGAACCTACAGAACCTGGTAAGAGAACCAGGCAAGAGAACCCAACCATGCTGATCAACTGAACGCTGCCTCTGAGTCTTTCCCTCTTTGCCGACTCCATCCACACCTTTGGGGACCCCTGGACCTGCTGGGGTTGGACCCCAGCAGCCACACCTTGTTTTATTGACACAGAAATGCTGAGGAGCCCAAATCTAACTGGCCTGAGGAGCATGTGCAGGGCTTGACCAGGTGAGGAATGCCAACCTTAGATCTGGTTTCATGCACCGGATGGAGGGCCTCAACCCAAAATCAGTTGAGAGATGATTCCTTAAACATGGATTTAGGAGGATGGACATGTAAAACTCTACCTTGAAAAGGAATAGATTTGCCTGCCAGCGTGGCTCAGTGGTTGGGCGCTGACCTGTGAGCCAGGAGGCCACAGTTAGATTCCCTGTCAGGGCACAGGCCTGGGTTATGGGCTCGATCCCCAGTAGGGGGCGTGCAGGAGGCAGCCGATCCATGATTCTCATCTTTGATGTTTCTCTCTCTCTCTCTCTCTCTCTCTCTCTCTCTCTCTCTCTCTCCCTCCCTCCCTCTTCCTTCTTCTCTAAAATCAATAAAAATATTCTTTTAAAAGGAAATGAATAGGTTTTATCTCTAGACATAAAGGGTGGATGTGGAACAGAGGAGTTTTCATTGGGTTTGTTAAAGCTGTAAAGCCATAGAGCAGTTATTAAGGCAAAAACTTGCCCGATTCTATTTATGCTTCTATTTACGGGAACATTAGAAGGAACTCCCAGGAGTCCCTGTGTTTTGTTTTCTTTTTCAAATATATTTTTATTGACTTCAGAGAGGAAGGGAGAGGGAGAGGGTCTCCCCGAGCCTCCATCTCAGCACCCTCACTTCTAGGAGCAGGTCCGACTTCCCCTGGCATCTTGTTTGTTTTCATGGATGTTGGGACACACTTTTTCAGCCCCCCCCCCCAAAAAAAGCAGCGGGCACACAGCTGTGCACTCGGTTTTCCTGAACTGTCCCCTCTTCCCAGCAGGAGGCTGAGGAGGACTCGCAACTGGCCTGGGGCTGTCGCCGTGGAAATGGCTCCCGCTGGCGGGAGTCCTGCGCTGGCTGCACCCCCGACTAGTGGACACCTCACTGGCCGCAGCCGGGGGCTCCAGACCCCAAATGCTTTCTGGTCTCCTCACAGACGGCTTTTGTCCAAGAGCTGATTAGCTGGCCCTGCCGGTTGCTCAGTGGTTAGAGCGCTCTCCTGCGGACTGTAGGGTCCCAGGTTCAATTCCCCTGGAGAGCACGTGCCTGGGTTTGTTGGGCTTGATCCCCAGTAGGGGGCGTGCAGGAGGCAGCAGATCCATGATTCTCATCATTGATGTTTCTACTCTGTTTTTTTTTTTTTGTATTTTTTTAAAGTGTTCACAAGCTGGAGAGCCGTTCCCCAGCCACACGCGAGCCCTGGGCAGCAGCGGGGAAGACCCCACGGAGGAGGAACGGACGTGCAGCCCCTGTGAGCGCCCGGATCGCTCATCCAATTGGGGACGTCTGCAGAATGGGCACAGCTGTGCGAACAGCACTCATGCGGGTGCCCCATGCGCCAAAGGAGCCTCCCCTTGGGGTCCCGTCCCAGTGGCAGGGCCCTCGCAGCCCGGCCCACGCGGGCCCTGCAGATGCCTGCCTGCCGTGTGTGTCAGCCTCACGGACGTGCGGGGCGCTCATAGCTGCCTGACGTGCGCGGGGGTGTCAGCGCTGGCAGGCGTGGGCCCCGGGGGACGGAGGGGTCCGGGCCTGCGTGTCAGGGAGGGGAGGAACCCGGACAATCTGTTGCCTCCAGATTGCTCCCAGCTGTGGCCCCGACTCAGCGACCTGTAAGAACCGCCTGGGACGATGCACAGAAGGGGCGGTGCTTCCGCGATAAGGGCCCAGGAGAGGCCGCCTCTGGCAGGGAGATGGGAGTGGGGCTCCCTCCCTGGGCCTCAGCATCCAGCCGCGACAAGGGGAACCTGGGCCCCTTCCGGGGGTGTGGCCGTGTCTTCAGCCTCTGCCCTCCCTGGGGGTCGCAGGCTTGTTTCGGTGGAAGGAGCTCACCACTCAGCTTGTCTCGAGTGGGGGACTAAGCCCTTCCCCAAGGTCCAGCCGGCGGGCAGGGGCTCCGTGCGGAAGGGGACTCTCGGTGGCCAGTGGTCTTGGACCCATGAGCGCCTGGGCGGATCAGCCTGGGGGACTCGAACTTGCACAGCGGGAATTCTGACCCGCAGGGGCAGATCGGGCCTAGGCGCAGGCCCCGGCTCGGGTAGGGTCCCCCTGGCTGCTGGGGGCCCTGGGCCCCTGCTGCTCACACCCACCAGCCTCAGAACAGGGCAGCTGCGGAGGTCACAGGATTCTGATGCCCGGCTGCCAGCTGACCACTAGGCAGGGTGGACGCAGAAACCGCAGGGCACACAGCCACGGTCCCACGGGGCTCCCCGGGCCAGATTTAAGGGGTTGGGCAACACGGAGGAGAAACCCAACCCCACCTGACACAGGGCCCCGGACCAAGTCTGGCCTGGCCAGGCATGGCCCTCTGTCCCCAGGGCCCTGGACCTGGACCCACCCCCTCAGCCCCCCTTCCCAATCGGCTCCCACAGCCAGGGCTGGAGGGAAGGGCGGGGCCATTGTCTCTCCTGCCATCACCACATAGGGCAACCCTGGGCTGCCCCACGACAGGCACACTGATGAGTGGGGGGTGGGGTCTCCATGCCTGGACAGGGGCATGTGATGCTTGGAGAGTGAAGGCTTGCACACGCACACACATGCACGCATAGGCACACACATGAACACACACACACAGGCACAGACACATGCACACACAGAGACATATGCACGAGCACATGCACACACACATGCACACGCGTGCACACATGCATGCACAGGCGCATATACACACGTGCACACTCAGGCACACAAGCACATGTACACACACATGCACACGCGTGCACACATGCATGCACAGGCGCATGTGCACACTCAGGCACACACAGGCACGCACACACACAGGCACACGTACATGCACACACAGGTACAGGCACAGGCACACCGCCAACCTGAAAACACTGGCTGGACCCGGAGACCACCTCTCAGCCCTGCAGAGCTTGGTTGGAGCAAGAAGCCAGAAAGGGCACGGCTGCCTCAGGAGAGGGCAGAAGGCCGAGGTGGGTGGGAGCCACCTGGAGAGCCAATCCCGGGCATTCCAGCAGGTGCTCCCATCCCAACCGCTGAATCCGCGCCCACAGGAGGGGCTGGGGCTCTCTGAACAGGGGTGCAGAGGGGTCACCGAAGGCCCCGTCCACCAGGACTCCGAGGGGCGCCCAGGCCAGAGTCAAATATCTAAGGAGAGAGACTGCAGGACTCGGTTACATCCGGTTTAATCTGTACTTGAGGGTGTGGGGTGTTAGTGGGGAAGAGGCAGAAGATGAGGGGCCTGGCGGCCGGGGCAGCAGCGCTGCCTGCCCTTGGGACTGGCCTGGGGCCCCCGAGAGTGAGTAATGACAGAGGAGGGCGCTGTCCCAAGAGGCAGAGAATCGCCGGGGTGCATCCCGGGGGGACCTTGCTGACCCCCCAGCCTGGAGGACCCCGTCAGAAGCAAGAGGAGGCTCCCTGCCAGTGCCGTCTCCAGGGTCCCGAATGCCAGCTGCGGCCTCCCTGTGCGGGGCCCAGAGGGGGGCAGGCACTGCCCTGCAGCCGGGTGGCCTCCTGGTGAAGGGCACCTGTCCACCGGCCAGCCGCTGACCAATGACCGCACCTCCAAATGCTCTTCCCGGCCCTTGGCGGGTCCTGTCTCCTCCTGGAAACTTGTGGGGACCTGGCCGGGCCCGCCCCCCTCCACCTTCTAGCCACATCCCGGACCTGAGTGGCCAGCTGGACCACTGGCCCTTTACACAGTGGGAGACCCACGCGGCCCACCGCCCGTGGTCCTGGGCCGGGCCTGTCCCGGGTCTGATGGTCTCACCCCGCGCCCAGGCTCCCCCTCCATCTCCCCGCTGACTCCAGCCCCAAGGACACC
>NW_006296809.1:553588-555991 GCF_000327345.1 Myotis davidii | reverse complement strand
CTGGGGGGGCGGGGGGGGGGGTCAGGGACGCCAGGCCACCTGCTCCCTCCCCCAGGCGCAGCCCGAACTGCCCACTCGGGGAAGACCAGGAGACAGAGGCCGGGGTGGGGGCCCCCCACCAGGGAGATGCAAGGAACAGGAATGCTGGGGAGCCAGGCCAGGCTCACCACACCCAGCAGATGCGAAGAACATGCAAACCCGGGACAGGGCTGGGGGGGGGGACGGGAATGCAGCCCCCCACTTCTGGCCCCGTCAGGAGCTTCCCTGCCTCAGCCCCAGCCCCGGCCCCAGCCCGCTGGGAAGCTATCTAGGCCTGGACAAGGGCCCCTGAAAGGTGACAGGGCCCCAGGTGGTTGAGCCCCCCCCCCCCCACCTCCCCAGCCAGAGAGACCCAGGGCCTGGGTCAGTTTAGTTCTGGGTAGTCAAGGCAAAGGGGCCCATGGTGCAGCCAGGAGATGGGGGGCCACCAGGGGACACCCGAGGGGTGCCGAGGATGTGACAGCCGGACAGGGGGGCAGGCTGCCTGCCTCAGGCCCCCAGAGGAATGTCACCCCAGAGCGCCCCCCCCCCCACCTCCCCAGCCAGAGAGACCCAGGGCCTGGGTCAGTTTAGTTCTGGGTAGTCAAGGCAAAGGGGCCCATGGTGCAGCCAGGAGATGGGGGGCCACCAGGGGACACCCGAGGGGTGCCGAGGATGTGACAGCCGGACAGGGGGGCAGGCTGCCTGCCTCAGGCCCCCAGAGGAATGTCACCCCAGAGCGGGATCCCCGACGGAGGACTGAGCGTTCCTCCTGAGCCATCTGGGCCGGAGCTGGCGGACTGGGGATTCGTGTCTGGGCAGGGTTCAGCCTGTCACGATCCGGATCCTGTGGCTTCCTCCTCTGAGGCTGGGGCCTCACTGCTAGCCTGGCACTCACCCCCCCGCCCATCCCCTACACGGAGACCCACTCCCATCCCAGGAGCCCCCACCCCCCACTCCTGGCTGCCCACAGCCTCCAGGCTCAGCCAGTGGAGTGGTTGACCTGGGGCAACCAGGGGCCAGGTGTCCCCGGAAGGGAAGTCTCAGAGGCACCCAGTCCCCCTGCAACCCACAGGCCAACCTCTTCTGGTGTCGGGTGGATGATTAACCCACAGGCGGAGACTTGGGCAGAACCCTGGGGTTAGTGGCATTTTTCAGTGGCGACGGAGGCCGAGCCAGCGACCAGGCCCTTCATTTCCAGTCCCGCCCCCTCTGCGGTTTGGCCGGATCAGGGGTCCAGGAGAAGGAGCTGCTAAGGAACCTGCTGAAAACCCTCCAGCTGTCCTCACCCCGGGGGGCACTGGCGTCAAGCAGAGCCCAAATGAGGCGGTCCCGGCCCCTCCTGACCTGGCTCCCAGCTCCAGACATGGTGGGCCCTGGCTCAGGTGCAGGAGTACCTGCGGCCCCCCTCACAGTCCTCAGGCTTGGCAATCCCCTTCTCTTCCTCTCCACTCAGCCACACCCCACCAGCGCAGCCCCTGGGTCCACACCGGGCCCCCCACTCCCCGGGGCCTCCTTCAAGGGGCTGGGCTCCTCAGTGAGCCCCACGTGGAGATGTTCACACAGGCCTGCCCTCATCCCTCCACGGCCCAGGTAGAGGGCACCTTCCCGATGAACCCCTGGGGACACCTGCCCTGAGCCCTGGCCCCTGCTCCAGGCAGACAGATTCTTCTTAAATCTCACCCCGGCCCAGATAGTGGGGCTCAGTGGTTGGTTGCCGACCTAGGAACCAGGAGGTCACGGTTTGATTCCTGGTCAGGACACATGCCCGGGTGGTAGGCTCAGTCCCCAGTGGGGAGCATGCAGGAGGCAGCCGATCCATGGATCAATGATTCTCTCTCAACATGGATGTTTCTCTCTCCCTCTCCCTCTCTCTCCCTTCCTCTCTGAAATCAATACAAAAAAATGTACATATTTTAAAATCCCACCCCAGCTCTCTGGCCAGGCTCTGGCCACCCCCAGCCCCGCCTCTGCCGCCCACCTACCGAGGATGGAGCCCCTCAGCTCCCGGGCGATGATGGGCAGGTCGTCCACTTACAACTTAAGGATTAATATCAGGCACAATTGATGAGCTAACACTATTTCCTACAATAGGCATGTTTATGAGGACAAGAAATTTTCTAAAACAAGTTCTACAAGCTTCGAAGTTACAAAAAGACAGATTTCGCAGTTAATTAAAAAAGTTGTTACCTCATGCAGCCTCATTTTTCTTTATATTGAATGCTAGAAATGATAGTGAACCCGTGCACAACTAATAATAAGGATTATGGCAGGGATTGCTGACTTTAAGGATTATGGCAGGGGTTGCAAACTTTTTACTGAAGTCTTATTTCCTCTTTTATTTTTTTTCTGCAATAATATAATGCTACTTGGCTGACCACACTG
>NW_006296809.1:535662-536797 GCF_000327345.1 Myotis davidii | reverse complement strand
TGTGATTCCTGGTCAGGACACATGCCCGTGTGGTAGGCTCAGTCCCCAGTGGGGAGCATGCAGGAGGCAGCCGATCCATGGATCAATGATTCTCTCTCAACATGGATGTTTCTCTCTCCCTCTCCCTCTCTCTCCCTTCCTCTCTGAAATATACAAAAAAACATTTTTTTAATTACAAAGAAGGAAATTAATCAAAATGTTGACCATTTCCAATTTTCTCCAACCCTTCTCCACACTGCTGTATATCTGGTGTTCCATAAAGTGTTTGCTGAGTGGCAAATTGAAATCTGGTATGTGTATTTGTTGACCTGGGCAGAAACTACTGCATGCTTGACAGAGAAAAATTATTGCTTAAAATTTGGGGCACTGTACCATTTTCAACATTGCTCTGGTGTCTTTAATCCGGGCCCCCGCAGCTTCGGCAAACAGCTGCTCCTTGGCGTACGCCAGCGCCAGGCCCGTGTTGGTGTTGCCCATGAGCTGGGCAGCGGCGAGGATGGCATCCTGTACAGCGGCCCCGGAGCTGTGCTGGCCGAAGGGGAATTCCGAGTGGGGCCGGCTGCTGACGTGCACCAGGCTGGCACGAACGGCCCCGGGGCCCAGGGGCAGTGGGGCTGCCAGCTGCCCCAGGAACTCCCGGACCCGGGAGAACTCATAATGAGTCACGCTGGCTGAGCTGTCCAGCAGAAAGAGCAGGTCCCCCTGGGGGGCTGCTGCCCGGGGCCCTAGGGGAGAGGGGAGGGTTCAGCCAGGTGGGGACTCCAGGCAGCCCCACACCCACGGCAGCTCCCCCAGCCGGAGCTTCACCCCAGGAGGCCCTGAAAGCCTGCTCAGTCCCTCCCCAAAGGTCCTGGGGTGGCATCCCCAGGGGCAGAGGGGTCCAAGTCTCAGGGGTCCCGCTCTGCACCCTGGCCATGTCCTTGGAGCACTCTCTGGGCTCCTATCTCGTCTGTAAAGCAAAGCCGGCCTCTCCAAGCCCCCACGGCTAACTGCCAGCAGGCAGGAGCCATGGGTCCTGGCCCAGCTCAGGAGGAGCGAGCGGACGGGCCGGGGGGGTCAGGGGCTGCTCCCTCAGACTTGTCTTCAGCCTCACAGCTCAGCCTCCAGGTAAGGCAGCAGGTGGGACATGGGGGGG
>NW_006296809.1:535127-535450 GCF_000327345.1 Myotis davidii | reverse complement strand
AGTTCCCTGCTGCAGCAGCCTGGGGTCCCACCAGCGCCTCCCGGCCGCCCCTTCCTGCCCTCACCCCTGGAGCGGGGGGCAGATGGGCCCCTCCACCCCTGGGCCCTGGGCAGACGGGGACTGGGGTGTCTTGGTTCTGGTTTGGGCCCTGGGGCCTCAGGTTTCCCTAATTCGGTGGGGTGACTCCAACCTGCTTGTCATCCCTCTACGAAGGGTCATTCCAAGGAGAGGGAAACTGAGGCCGGGGCAGCCTCCTGGACAGACACCTCCCCCTCTCGTCCAGGCCCCTCGATCCGGTGGAGATGCCGACCGGAGATGGCGGC
>NW_006296809.1:525593-534841 GCF_000327345.1 Myotis davidii | reverse complement strand
CGCGGCCTTCCTTTACGGCCGGGAGACCAGGGGGGTCCGCCCTGCCCCCTGCTCCCAGCCAGGAGTAGACGGGGGCCCCCAAGTTGGGTCATCCCAGGCCCACTGCCCAGGTCTCCGCGGTGCTGGGAGTCCCTGGAGCCGGGCCCAAGAGGACCCAGGAGGGGGTGAGGGTGGGGGTGACACCAAGAACAACGTGCCCCAACAAGGTCCCCCGCCCCCCCCTTGGCCCCCACTGGGTTACAGGGCTGGGGGAGGGGGAGGTGTCTGGGGGCTGGGACACGTGTCTCCAAGGACCGACCCACAGGGATTGCAAGGGCTGAACTTACAAAGGACACAGGGCATTGGACATAGCACGTGGGCTTCTTGGGGGACACAAAAGCCCCACCCCCCTGGCTTCTTGGGGGAAGAGGTCTGGGAGGTGGGGGTGGCTGTTCAGGCCCTGTCCAGGGTGGCCATGCGGCCTATTCCTGTCCCCACGCACCCTGCCCGATGGGGGGCCTAGGGCCTGAGCTGAGGTCAGACTCCACGCCCAAGGACAGACCCCCAGCAACCCCCTGTTGCCCCCTCTCCTTAGCTGGGGTGGGGCAGTGCCCCCTGGGCCAAAGAGCCCGGACCCCTCACTCCTCAGACGCCTTCCTGTGAGGGTTCCCTCTCCCAGCCGCTCCTCTCCGTGGGGCAGGGGCACAGGTCCCCCAGGGCACTGTTGCCAGGATGCCCCCTCCCTCCCCACCTCCAGGGCTGCTCTGTGAGGAAGACGGATGGGACTCGATGGTTTCCTTCCTCCCTCTGGCAGGTGAGAAGGCGGCAGACCAGCCGAGCACCGCTTTGCCTAAAAAAGGAAGCGCTTCAGCCCAGCCTGAGCCAGAGGAGCGGCCAGGGCAGGAGCAGAATGAGAGCTGTGTCCCCGCCGCCCCCACCCACCCCTCCCGGGGAATCTTGGCAGTGGCCGCGCTGGCTCAGCTCCACGGACCTCAGGCCTCGGCGGGGACCGGAGGCTGCCGGGTGCTTCCGCCTGGGCCCCAGGAGGGTAGCAAGGGGCTGGGGTCCCCGAAGTCCAGGCTGTGCTGCTGCCCGGAGGAGCCGGGCTTGGCCCCCAGCTCTCCGGCACGGGAGGCTCACCAGGTGGCTGTGGAGATGGGACCAGGAGCGGAGACCAGGGCCAGGCAGCAGACACAGCTGGAGGCCTGGGGCCCAGGGCCCCCAGGGTGGCACCCCATGCAGACACATACAGGCCCTTCCCGGTTCATCCTCCATTTCCCTGGGCACCCACCTGCTGGGGGCAGGGAGCTGGGCTGTAGTGGGGCCCCCCTGTGGCAAGGCAGTGGCTTCCCCACTGGTCCCTCACATCTGCCAGCGGGTGGACCTGCCGTGGCAGCCAGGCCTGCCCTGAGGGCTGACGGGGAAGTTTCCGTCCCTCCTGGAAAATCTGAGCGGGTCTCCTTGGCTGTGGCTCAAGCCCTCGAGGAAGCAGCTGCCCTCCTTCCTCCAGGCTCTGCCTCAGAGGAAGAGGGGCTAGGAGCCCCCGCCCAGACCTCCTCCTCAGCTTGGCCGGGGTCGCGTCTGCTCACGTCCAGTTCTCGCCTGATCCCGAGAATCCCCTGCCTCCCCCTCGGCCCTGCTCCCTGGCCCCGAGTCTCACTTCTGTGTCCTGCAGCCCCCACCCCCGCCCTGGGGAGACAGGGCCAGACAGAGTCTCCAGGGAGCGAGGGGTCAGCCAGGGGTGGTGGTCAGGTTAGGGCAGACGCCGGAGGAAGCACTAATAGAATGGCCCGGAAGGCTCCTCTCAGAGGCGGGCGGCCTGGGGCCGGAGGGGCAGAGAAGATCAGAGGCTCCCAGACCAGCAGGCCCTGGCCCCCAGGCCTCCCCTGCCCGGATCCCAGCCCTGCTCAGTCCTGATGTCATGGCCTTGGCCCTGCCGGGGGCTCCATGCATCACTTCCCAGAGTTGGCCCACCCCGTCTGCCCACAGGCAGGTGGACAGGGTTCCGGGAACCCAGGGCCACGGCTCTGCCGGCGCCGCCCGCCCTGCCCCCTCCCAGTCGGTCGGACAGCCTCCCTCCTCCGCACAGTCCAGGCCTCTGGGGAGAAGAAGGGCCTTTTGTGCCCAGCGCGCTGTGGTCATGTTGACCCCAAGGAAAAGGGCAGCTCCCGGGGCCTCTGACCTCACCCCTGACCCCAGCCTAGGGCTCTCTGCTGGGCAGATGGGCCTGGGCGCTGCCCCCACCCTGTAGGGGTGCCCCCCTTGAGCTGTTTATCACGGTCGCTGTATCTACCCACACATACGAGGTGGGGACAGAGACAGCAAAGGTGGGGGTGGCTGCCCTGGGCCTGGATCTGGGGTGTGGGGCCCCCCAAGGCCCCCTGACCTCACCTCATACCAGTGAGTGGGACCGTGGGGCCCAGGGAGCAGCCGCTGAGAGCAGCAGGGCCCAGAGGCCCCTCCCAAGCCCACCCAGCTGCCCACCCACACATTCTTCTAGACTCCACCTGCCTGTCCGTGGTCGGGACGGGCCAGGGCCTGAGGACCTCCCGGGGGTCTGCAGGTCCCAGCCTCTCACTCCCCAGGAGCCCAGGCCTGCTCCCTGTGGCCCTAGACTGACCCCAACTCCGGCCCCCTGCCTGGCGGGGTGGGCAGCCGGAGCATGGGGTGGGCACCCCCATCTGCGTTCACCCACCCTCGGTGCTGAGCCAGGCCACGGGCAGGCTCTGCATGGGGATGTGGTCTGTGGTTGGCAGTTGCAGGCAGGACGGAGCGAGGACGCGGGGCCAGGTTCAGAGGCCATGGGGCAGACAGTCACGGACAGGTGTGCACATCCTCGCCCCCAGGTGACCTCTCCCCCGCCCCCCAGCACACACTGGCCTTGTGTCCTGCCGTTGGACCCCCTGACCTTTCCTCCCTAGAGGCCTCAGCTGCATTTCAGCTCCAGGCCCAGAAAAGCAGCAAAATCAGACACGCAAGCCCATGGCCAACCTCCGGACCCACCACACTGGGTGATGACCCTGGCCCTGGTGCCCGCCCATCAGTCCGCGGAGACCGGACCCCGAAAGGACACCCCTGGAAGGCTGCTGAGTGTTCTGCTGAGATCTTCCCCGGGGCCTCCCCTAACGTCCCGCCTAAGTCCTTAGGACAGAGGACCCCACCCCTGCCTCTCCCTCTCTCTCCCCCCCTCCCCTTCCCTCAGGCTCATTACCTTTCCCCTCCTCGCGACTCTTTACCTCTGTAAGTTGTTTCCTAAGCCCATTTTTTCTAAAAGTTACTTCTTTTACCTCTTTGATTTCCCAAATAAATGTTCTCTCACAGTTTGAGTCTTGATTCTGAAGTCTTTCGGAGCCAGAACTCAAGTACCAGGTCCGGTCTGACTCCACAGGCCTAACTCCTGGCGCCGTTCCCGCCGCCTACAAACAGGGACACGCAAGTGCTGGGCTCCGTCCCTGTCCTCCCAGCACCTCCGGGTTGGAAGGGGGACAAGCAGTGGCGTGCCTGCAAAAATTCCCACTAGGGCGGGCGTGTCCCACCCGGAGGCGGGAGCTACGGGAAGTGCTAAGGCCCTGGGGTTGGGGCAGGCAGGTGTGCGAGAGCAGGAAGGAGGGCTGGGGGGCAGAAATGGAGGGCAAGGGGTGCAGGGCCTTCAGGGGGCAGGCCAGGGCCCAGGGGAGGGTGGGGCTGATGCGAGGCCCCCGAGGAGCCTGGGGAGCCGCTGCCAGAGGTAGGGCCTCCTGGGCAGGGGTGAGGGCAGAGAGGAAGGCAGGCATTCAGAGGCTCCTGGGTTCTCAGCCTGTGCAGGGTGCCCCACCCCCCGCACCCCTGCTTTGGTTCCCTCTGCTGGAACCTTCTATTACAGGGAGATGACCCCCACACCCTGCCCCTGCTCCTGCCCCAGGCAGGGTCCAGACAGGCTTGCCTGGGGAAGGAGAGAGCAGGGAGGGAATCCCCAGAGGTGGGAGTGGGGCCCAGCGGGCAGGGCCTTAGACCTCAGAGCCAGCGCCAGACTCTGCCTGTGACTACTGAGGGGGTCCCAACCAGTGCACCCCACGAGGCGCCTCTGTGGCAAGCAGACTGTGTTGAGCTAAAGGCACCTGCAGCCTCAGGCTCAAGAGGAACCTGGGCCCCTCCCTTCACTGCCCGGGGAAACTGACTCGGGGCCTCGCCCAGAGTGAGCCGTGGTCAGCGTAGCCTCTGCCCATCTGTGGGCAGAGCAAGTCTCTGTTGACCCAGCACCCGCTCTTCTCGTCCTGCCAGGCCCTGACGCCCAGCACTATCTTGTCAGGAAGTGTGTGTGGTTTTATTATGTTTTTATTGAATTCAGAGAGGAAGGGAGAGGGAGAGAGAGATAGCGACACCCACGACGAGAGAGATTCATGGATCTGCTGCTTCCTGCCCGCCCCACACTGGGGACCAAGCCCACAACCCGGGCCTGTGCCCTGACCTCCTGGTTCAGAGGTTGACGCTCAACCGCGGAGCCACGCCGGCGGCTCAGGATGCCTTATATGCCCATGTTCGTTTCTGCCTCTGATCCTCGCGTGCATGTGAGTCTGACACTCACGTATGCAGGCTTCTCATGCACACGCGTGTCTCGAATCTGGGCATTTTCTATTGCTCCTGTGTCTCATGTCTATTTCATTATTAGAGCAGCCAGAGGCACCCTGGGGGTAGAAGGCAGTGTGTCCCTCCCCACTCTACCCAGCCCACCCACCCCAGCTCACTTCCTGCACGGCACCCCTTGCCTGGCCCACATGCCTGGGTGAGGGCAGGGCTCATACCTGGATGCAAGCTGGAGGGACGGAACTGGCCCGGTCCCGGACCCCTCCTGGCCGCGCCTCAGCTGTCTGAGGGTGTGCCTGCCAACGCCTCGGTCCCCGGAAATGCTTTGTGCATGAATACATGACCTTGGGCAGGTCAGGGAATCTTGCACAGTCTCCACCCTGTGGGGTCAAGACAACAGCTCCCATCCCCCAGCTCAGGGTGTGAGGGGAAGTGGATGGGATAGATTTGCACGGGCACAAGCCAGAACATGCACACACACACACACACACAATACACAGATGCGTGCACACACGCACACACAGGTGTGTGGAGGCTCCCACAGCCAGGGCAGGGGCCTGGGCACCTGGGTGGGGAAAGAGCTTGCATTGTCCCAGAGGGGCCTCCCCCTGCCCCATCCAGTAGCAGAGCACTTGCTTCCCATGGAGTTTGGGCCCCTGGATGGGTTGAGGGGCATTGGGTGGGGATGAAGGGGTTTTGTTTTTTGTTTTTAAGTGTGTTTTTATTTATTTCAAAGAGGAAGAGAGAAACAATGACAATAAGAGAGAATCATTGTTCAGCTGCTTTCTGCAAGGCCCCCTCCTCCGGACCCTGAAAGAGGGGCTTCTGTCATGGGCACCGTGCTGGGCAAAGGGTTAGAGGCAGAGCTCTCTGGGATTGAGAGGGGGTTGGTCCTGCCTGGGCAGAGGGATTGAGGGCAGGGTAGGATGTCTGAATGACGGGCCTTGAGGAGGGGGAGCCTTGTGCTGGAGGCAGGACCTTCCCTCCCCTTAGCCCAGCCTCCCCCTCCCCCCTTTACCAGGAACCTGTCCAAATGGTGGCGGATAAAGAAGAGACCATGGTCTCCTCAGCCTTCCCCAGGCCCAGGGCCTGTTTCTGGTTCCCTTTGGTGGGCCAGCCCTCAGCCCCCAGCACCCAGTGTCCCAATGTCCCTGACAGCTGGCCCCCTAAAAGCAGACCCCTAGTCCGGCCGGCGTGGCTCAGTGGTTGAGCATCGAGCCAGGAGCCAAGAGGCCCCGGATGGATTCCCAGTCACGGCACATGCCCAGGTTGTGGACTCGATCCCCTGTGGGGGGCGTGCAGGAGGCAGCCGATCAATGATATTTCTCTCTTACCGTGTTTCCATCTCTCCACCCCCCCTTCCACTCTCTCTAAAAAAGCAAAGAAATATATTTTTTTTAAAAAAAGCAGAACCCGAGACCGTGTGAACGCTCACAGCCCCTTGCAGGTGTCTTTTGTGAGCGGGTGGGGCAGAACTGGGGCTGAGGCAAGACTTCCCTGGGGCTCAGGGCTGGCCTGGGACGCTGGGACCCATCTTTGGAAGCCCGAGGCTCAGGCAGCTGAGCTCCCCACCCCCAGGCCCAGCTGTTGTTTGGTGACTCCAGGGCCAGGCCTACCCTCAGGAGAGTCTTCCTCCTGGACGCCTGGCCAGCGCCAGCCCAGCCCGGGCAGGAGGGGACGGAAGGCGGCCTTGGACCAGGGGAAGCTCTGGCAGCCGGGCGGCCGGCCAGGCTCCTGTCTGACTGGGAACAGCATCAGAGCTGCGCACGGACAATTGGAACCCCCCCGAGGACTCCTGCTGGACCCGGGCCAGCCTCAGAGGGCTCCGCTCAAGGCCACGGAATGAGTCCTGACTCCGGTCACAGCCTGAACCGCGAGCCCCGGTCTCCAGAGGCCTGACCCTGCTGGTCACAGGCGGAGTCCAGCTGGCAGTGTGGTGCGCTCCATCCTTTAAAAGGCCTTTCGGCTACCACCAGACCCTGGACGGATGACAACAAGTGCACATTTTTAATAAACTGCTGGGCTTACAAGGAAGTAAATATCCCCGAGGTCCCTCCAGAATTAAACACTGCGAGTGGATAAACAGGAGAAAAGGGAGCAGACCCAGGACGATGCAGGAAAACAAGAGGGGAAGCAGCGTGTTCTCTGGACACAGGGCGGGAGAGCCACCCTGCAGCCAGAGAGCCGGAGAGCCGGGGCGGCACTGCGCAGGGGCCACCCACCGGGACCCTGACTGGCCCAGCTGGCCCTGCTGCCCAGAGGGAGTCCTCCCTGGAGGGAAGCGGCAGCAGAAACAACACATAACAAAGGTAGAGCCCACAGACCAGCACACGGCACGGCGAGGTACAGGCTGTAACATGACTGCCAGCTGTCTAACAGACCGGAGCTGGACCCCAGAAGTCAAGCATGCCCGAGGGACCATCAGAAACGATCAGACTTCAAAAGGAAGCAAGTGCAACTTTTAGGAATAGTCATTTAGAATTAAACGGATGAGTGTATCGGCAGATCAGACACAGCCAGTGCGTCTGAGCGGGAAGAGGGCGCTGGAGGAATTGCCCAGAGGCAACAGAGAGACACTGAGATGGAAAATACAAGAGAGCCCGGCCGGTGTGACTCAGGGGCTGAGCGTCGACCCGTGAACCAGGAGGTCAGGGTTTGATTCCCCGGTCAGGGCACACGCCTGGGTTGCAGGCTCCATCCCCAGTGTGGGGCGTGCAGGAGGCAGCCGGTCCATGATTCTCTCTCATCACTGATGTTTCTGTTTCTATCTCTCTCTCCCTCTCCCTTCCTCTCTGAAATCAATAAAAAAAATATTTTTTAAAAATACAAGAGAGCCCTAACTTGTTTGGCTCAGTGGATAGAGCGTCAGCCTGTGAACTGAAGGGTCCCAGGTTTGATTCCGGTTAAGGACATATGCCTGGGTTGTGGGCTGGATCTCCAGTGTGTGTGTGTGTGTGGGGGGGGCGTGCAGGAGGCAGCCGATCGGTGACTCTCTCTCATCATTGATGTTTCTATCTCTCTCTCCTTCTCCCTTCCTCTCTGAAATCAATAATAAAAATATATTTGAACAAAAATACAAGAGAGATGAATTGACATCGAGGTCAGAGGAGAAGCTTTCCCCAAGGAGAACATGTACAGTGAGTGACAGGCAGAGCTCGCGGGATGCCGGCTAAGAATTCTCCAGAACTAGGAAATACCTGATCCCCAGGCACGGGAAACACCGTGTACGCCGAATAGGTAATCAGGAACGGAGCCGCAACTAGGAACAGACTCAAAGCATAGGACAGAGTGCAGCAGACCCTGAAGATCTTAACATCTCCCCGAGAGAACAGGCCGCGCCCTTACCGGGTGCCCATCTGAACCCCCACCCTGGAGTCGTGGGCAGAGTGCTGCCCTCCCTCAAGGCGTTCCAGGAGGAACCGAACAAAAGAGTTTCAGGAAAGGAGGAAATTGAGGTGGTTCTAGGGATCAAAGGGAAAGAACTTCAAGGACACGTTTATTGCCGGAAAACTACCACTTCAGTGAGCCTGCTCTGACGAGTCATAAGCGTGTCTCACTTTTCATATTTCAATTTATCAAAAGAAGAATGTGTACCCTAGTTTGTATCAAGGGCCTTGGCCAAGGGTCAGGGTCATATATTAAAGAAACCATTCCAAATAAAGGACAAAGTGTGAAATAATAATAATAAAAGATGCTAACCCTGGGCACTGGCCGAGCTCTAATCCTGGTCTCAGGCTGAGCGGGACCCTGGCCTGTTTGAGCTGTAACCTGGGCACAGGCTGGGCCGGACCGTGGCCTCAGTTTGAGCTGTAACCTGGGCACAGGCTGGGCCGGACCGTGGCCTCAGTTTGAGCTGTAACCTGGGCACAAGCTGGGCCGGACCGTTGCCTCAGTTTGAGCTGTAACCTGGGCACAGGCTGGGGCGGACCGGGGCCTCAGTTTGAGCTTGAACCCTGGGCACAGGCTGGGGCGGACCGGGGCCTCAGTTTGAGCTTGAACCCTGGGCACAGGCTGGGGCGGACCGGGGCCTCAGTTTGAGCTTGAACCCTGGGCACAGGCTGGGGCGGACCGGGGCCTCAGTTTGAGCTTGAACCCTGGGCACAGGCTGGGGCGGACCGGGGCCTCAGTTTGAGCTTGAACCCTGGGCACAGGCTGGGGCGGACCGGGGCCTCAGTTTGAGCTTGAACCCTGGGCACAGGCTGGGGCGGACCGGGGCCTCAGTTTGAGCTTGAACCCTGGGCACAGGCTGGGGCGGACCGGGGCCTCAGTTTGAGCTTGAACCCTGGGCACAGGCTGGGGCGGACCGGGGCCTCAGTTTGAGCTTGAACCCTGGGCACAGGCTGGGGCGGACCGGGGCCTCAGTTTGAGCTTGAACCCTGGGCACAGGCTGGGGCGGACCGGGGCCTCAGTTTGAGCTTGAACCCTGGGCACAGGCTGGGGCGGACCGGGGCCTCAGTTTGAGCTTGAACCCTGGGCACAGGCTGGGGCGGACCGGGGCCTCAGTTTGAGCTGTATCCTGGGCACAGGCTGGGCCTTGCAGGCCCTGGCAGGGCTTGGCCATCGCTGACTCCTGGAAGCACGCGCTCTGGTGGACCGTGGGGGTCTCACCTCCTCTGAATCTGGCGGGAGGCCCTGGCTGACCAGTCATGGGGTCACAGGGCCCGGCCAGGGAAGCCAGTGGCAGAAGCCAGGAGGCCGCCTTTCCC
>NW_006296809.1:520996-524830 GCF_000327345.1 Myotis davidii | reverse complement strand
GCTGAGGGCCTGTCATTTCTAACGGAGATCAGGAGCCCATTTACCGGAGTCCACGCGGTAAACGGCCGGAGTAGCGATCTCTTGGGCGGAGGCTCAAAGAATTCCCCCCCTCCCGCTGTTGCCCGACCCCCGCTTCCCCAGCCCCCACACGCTGCTCCCCATGACCCTTCTCTCTGCTGGCACCTGACCAGGAGCCCCAGCCCGTGGGTGTCACAGCTGGTGCCACCTTCTCTTTAGCGACCCCCGTCTGGTCGCCCTCCCTTGCCTTAGGCCTATAGAAAGGGGGCACAGGGGCCCATCTGCCTACACCCTCCCTGCCCTGGACCAAGCCACTGCCCATTGCACATGGGGAACCCAGCCCAGGGCAGGAGGGTTCTGCCAGGGGCTGTGGGGGCGGGAGGAGCGGCTGTGGACTGGTGAAATCGGACATCATCTTCTCTTCCTGGAGCCCTCTCCTCCTCCCACCCTGCCCAGCTGCCCAGGCCCTGGTGGCCCCTGGTACAAGGCTGGGGGCCTCAGGGGAGGGAGAGAGCTGTCCCCATAGTGGGAACAAAGGCCCTTCTGCTGTGGCCAGTGGGGGAGGGGCTGGCAGGAGAAGGGCTCTCCCGGGAGGGGCACACATGTCTCTGGCAACAAGGGGGACGGTTCACCCTCAGGCCCAGTGCCCTGAGCTTCCACAGGACCCCACTCCCGGGAGTCCCCGCAGCGCCCCCTCCTCCCCCAGCTCCCCCGGAGGGCCCGGCTCACCCTGGAGTGGCACAGGAATCCCAGGTAGATGGTGGCGGCTGCCGGCGTCAGCACCAGCAGGAACACGGCCCCAGGCAGCAGCAGGTGGAGCAGGAGCCCAGCCAGCATCCGGCCGGGCAGCCCCAGGGCGGATGGTCCAGCCCTGTGGTCCGGGCGCCTTCGGGGCAGCATGGGTGCCATGTCTGAAGGGCCCCCGCCCTCATCCTCCTCCGTCTCCCTCTCCTGCTCACTCATGCTCTCACAGGCAGCGGGCCTGGTGGGGTCCCAGCAGTGGTCAGACAGCGACTGAGAACCCGGGGTCAGCCCTGGGTCCTCAGGTCCAACCCCTTCTCAGACCTCGGCAACCAGAGGCCCAACTGAGGCAGGACCTTGGGCCAGGAAGGTCCAGCCCTGACCCGCCGTCTCCAGGGCCGCACCACTGCCTCAGTTTCCCCACCGCCAGGCTGGGCCTCTCTCTGCCAGGCGCCTGCAGCTCCGGCCCTGGCCCGCCTCTGTGGCCAGCTCCTGTGTGCTGTGCTTGGCTCAGGACTTGCACAGCTGACCCTGTGGCCTGGCACTGGGGCCCTCCTCCCTTCTGGTCCCGCCCTCCCCCGTGGCCCCTCCCCCAATGACGTCATTTCATAGGTCTTGGCTATGATAACTGCCCCATCAGCAGCGGGGTCTCCAGGTACCCCACTTCCCGGCCCTGGTTCCTGCTGGTCCCTTCATTCCCAACCTGGCCCCTCTCAGCCTCAGTAAACATGGAAGACGCTGGGTGCCTGCAGCCTAGTCCTGTGAGAGGACGCGTGGGGCCCGGCACACAGGCTCACAGCGACAGCAGCCACCAGGGCAGGTGTCCTCCTGCCGGAGTCCAGTCCCTCCAGGAAACTGGGATCACAGATTCCGTCCTTTCTTTATTTTTTTAATCCTGACCCGAAGATATTTTTCCATCGACTTTTAGGGAGAGTGGAAGAGAGAGGGAAAGACAGAGAGAAATATCGCTGCGAGAGAAACACAGGTGTGATTGGTTGCCTCCTGCACACACCGAGGCACCTGCCTTTGACCAGAATCGAACTTGGGCCCCGTCGGTCCGCAGGCCGAGGCTCTATCCACGGAGCCAAACCGGCTAGGGCTGGATTCCGTCATTTCAAGTGGAGAAGAAGCGCTCCCTGCCCTCCCCCAAATCCCCAACGAATGTTCCCCAACATCACTAACATACTCCCACCCCCTCCCAGAACCCCAGGGTCCCCTCGCATAACCAGCAGGCACCTAAGCCAGTGAGCAGGCTGTCTGTGAGCTGAACCGGAGGCCACAGTCATCCCTTTCCCGCCTCCGCAGCCACCTTGCCCCGCCAACTTTTCTGCTTTCCTGTGCCAGGCCTCCAGGCTCCCCATCTCCCTTCAGACGCCTTAGAGTGGGGAGGTGGCCAACCGTGGGGGCACCATCGAGGAACACAGGCTGCCTGCCACACGCCCCGTCAGGACAACAGCAGCTCCCCAGAAGCTCATGCCACGCCCTGTCCCCAGGCACAAGCACAGCTCACACACTCAGGGTCTTACAGTAACTACCCATTTCGTCAGACAGTGACTGTGGGGTTAGAAATGCTGCAAATGGCCCTGGCCGGCCTTGCATGAACCCGCAGAGGCCGTGGCAGAGCGTGGGGAGCTGCCAGGAGGCTCCCCAGGCTCCCCCAGCTCGGACCCGGTATGGGACGGCCCCGCTGGGCCCCAGGCAGCAAGTAATGGAGCCTCAACAACAGGGCACACTCTCTCCGCTCCCTCCCCCTGGTGTGGCCCATGATCTGGCTCATTCTTTCTTTTTAAAAAATACATTTTATTGATTTTTTTACAGAGAGGAAGGGAGAGGGATAGAGAGTTAGAAATATCGATGAGAGAGAAACATCGATCAACTGCCTCCGCACACCCCCCCCCCCCGGGGATGGGCCCACAACCAAGGTACATGCCCCTGACCGGAACCGAACCCCGGACCCCTCGTCTGCAGGCTGACACTCTATCCACTGAGCCAATCCAGTCAGGGCTGGCCCATTCTTTTTTTAAAAAATACATTTTTATCCTCTTATCTCAGAACATTTTTTTAAATATATTTTTATTGATTTCAGAGAGGAAGGGAGAGGGAGATAGAAACATCAGTGATGAGAGAGAATCATGGATCAGCTGCCTCCTGCATGCCCCACCCTGGGGACTGAGCCTGCAACCCAGGCATGTGCCCTGACCGGGTATTGAACTGTGACCTCCTAGTTCATAGGTCGACGTTCAACCACTGAGCCACGCTGGGCTGGCCCACTCTTTTCGGTGTGACCCTGTGGCACAGGGACACAGAGCAGACACCTTTGCTGCCCTGGCCTTTTCTGGCCACTCGCACAGTGAAGTGTCTGAACCCACTCAGACCAGAGTGCCGGCTTCATCAGGGCCTGAACCTGCCAGCCTGGGTGACGTGCCCACCTGGGGCTTTCGTCCTGGGAGAGGAAGGCAGGTATCCTATATAATAAAAGCCTAATATGCAAATCGACCAAAGAGAACGATGGATCGCTATGACCCGCACTGACCACCAGGGGGCAGGCGCTCAATGCAGGAGCTGCCCCCAGCCGGCAGGCCCCAGGCTGGCCAAGGCGGGTGCCAGCAGGGGCCCCCCTATCGCCCCACCTTGTTGCCCCACAGATCAGCCCTGATCGCTGGCCAGGCCTAGGGACCCTACCCATGCACAAATTTCATGCACCCGGCCTCTAGTTTAAAATAAAACAGATTCTTTCATGGAGTGATAAGTGCTCAGAAGAAAATAAAACGGGGTCAGATCCGGGGTCAGGCTGGCGGGCCCCTCTGGGGAGGTGACACCTGAGCAGAGTGACTAGGGATCACGGGGGAGGGGGCATGTGGCTGGAGACCCACCCTGGGGACCCGGTGCCTGCAAGGGCTGCTCTCTAGGGAGGTGGGGGAGGGGCAAGACTCTGTTGCTCCTCTTGGGGATGGGGGGGCAGGACAGGGCCCACATGACACCTCATCCCTGGGAGCCTGAGGGTGGGGGTGGGGTGGGAGCAACAGCCCCAAAGCTGTGCTGCCTCCTGGTGGACAGTCACAGAGCAGCTGGAGC
>NW_006296809.1:519181-520596 GCF_000327345.1 Myotis davidii | reverse complement strand
AATCAAAGTGACCCATCCTGCTGGCCTCACGCAGGCCCTTCCTGCAGCACCAGTTCCAGATGCTTCTAGTCTCCTGTCATAAAAATGCTCCCTTGCCCGGCCCATGTGGCTCGGTAGTTGAGTGTCGGCCTCCGAACCAGGAGGTCATGGTTCGATTTCTGGTCTGGGCACATGCCCAGGTTCAGGGCTCAGTCCCCAGTGTGGGGCGTGCAGGAGGCAGCCGATCCATGATTCTCTCTCATCATTGATGTTTCTCTCTCTCTCCCTTCCTCTCTGAAAACAATAAAAATATAGTTTAAAAATGTGTATATATATATATATATATATCCCATAGCCTGGCTCCCTCCCTCTCCTGCCCAGCAGTCTGCCGTCACAGCCTCCACTGACCTGCCTGCCTCCACATCTCCAGGCGATTCCTACCCCAGATGCCCTCACCCAGGTCGCCTGGCTTGAAGGGTCCCACTCCACCCTGTCCACCTCCTGGAATCCGGCGGCAGGCAAAGCTCCAGCCCCGAGGTGGGTGGTCTTGTTCAGCAGCACCGGAGGGGTGAGGGGCAGGGCCTGAGGGAGGGGCCCAGGGGAAGGCACGTGGGTACCTGCGGGGGGAGGGGGGGCAAGTCCCGGCACATCGGGGGCTGTGGCCGCCAGGCAGGTTCTCTCCTTAAGTTTCTGGGTAAACAGTGTGGAGAGTGGCCCTTCACCGGACCCAGAGGCAGCAGGAGGTAGCTCCCCGCCTCTTGCCCCCCCACCACGCCCACGCCTACACACACACACACACACACACACACACACGGGCAACTGCAGCCCTGGCCTCCAGCCCTCCGGAGCCCACACCCCACCTTCACACCTTCAGGAGGAGTTTCTTGAGGGGCCCACTCTCCAGGCTGTGGCTGGGCCAGGGCCCGCATGGAGAGGCCCCCCGAGTCCCAGGACAGGCTCCCTCCGGGGGTAACTGAGAGCCAAGCCTAGCGGGTGGCCTGGTTCCCCGGGGAGAAGATAAGGGGGGCATGCTGGCCTGGGGACGGGTGGGCTGGGACTGGCTGGGTCTCCAGCGTCCACACAGGACTCCTTTTCTTCCCAGGTGAGTCCTGGGCACTCAGAGCCCGGGCAGCAGGACCTCCCAGAGGCAGGAGCCGAGCAGGAACTCAGGTGGATAGAGCTGGGCTCGGAGGAGGCCCTGGGAACAGCGGCAGAGGGGACCCGTGTCCTGCAGGCCCGGGGGCGCCTGCTGCAGGCTGCGTGGAGCGGTCACTTAGGACTCACAACCCAGCTGCTGCGGCAGGGGGCCAGCGTGGAGGAGAGGTGAGCCCCCGGAGCGCAGGGAGGGGTGCGGGCATCTGGCCAGGATGTAGCGGGTTCCCTCGTGGGTAAAGCAGCAGGTCCCTTCGCTGACCTGGGTGGGAAGGCAGGGCCCC
>NW_006296809.1:515412-518719 GCF_000327345.1 Myotis davidii | reverse complement strand
CGCGGGCAGGTACGTGCCGGCCTCACCCGGGGTGGACAGGGCCGGGCGGTGTGGGGAAGCGGCCTTCGCCCCAGAAACTGGCTGTTCCACGCGCCCCGGGTGCGGGGAGGGCACGGACCGAGTGGACGCCTGGGGCAGGGGGAGGCTTCAGGGCCGAGGATGTGGGAGGAGCCCGGAGGGTCTGGCGTCTGAGTGCAGCCTGGAGTTTGCTTCCGGTTTGTGACCACCTCAGGGAGGACTGGGGAGGACCCTGGACCGGCGCCCCATCTTTATTCTAAACACGTTTTTATTGCCCCGGCCGGTGTGGCTCAGTGGATAGAGCGTAGGCCTGTGGACCATAGGGTCCTGGGTTCGATTCCGCTCAAGAGCAGGTACCTTGGTTGCAGGCTCCCCCCGGGGCCTGGTCCCTTGGTCAGGGCTCGTGCAGGGGCAACCAATCGATGCATCGATGTTTCTGTCTTTCCCCCTGTCTCTTCCACTCTCTCTAAAAATTAATGGCAAAATATCCTCGGGTGAGGATTTAAAAAAAAAATTATATATATGTTTTATTGATTTCAGAGAAGAAGGGAGGGAGATAGAAACATCAATGATGAGAGAGAATCGCTGATGGGCTGCCTCCTGCACGCCCCACACTGGGGATCGAGCCCACAACCCAGACATTGAACCCTGACCTCCTGGTTCCATAGGTCAACTTCACCCACGGACCCATGGCGCTGGGCCAGGTGGTGAATGGTATCTAAGGACAGTGAGGGGGACAAGTGTTAGTCCCTAAGCAGAGCCCTCCGGGCACGTACAGGGGCCGGCACACTTACCAGCTGGGAAGCAGGGCCAAGAAGGACGCCGTGAGGTGCCCCGGGCCAGGCAAATGTCAGGGCGGCCCCTGCCTTGTCCTCCCCTCCTCTTCCAGGATGTGGAGACACTGCTTGACCACAGGGCGGACCCCAGCCTCAGGGACAGGCACGGACGCTCTGCACTCCACCGGGCTGCCGCTGGCGGACACCTGCCTGCCGTCCAGCTGCTGGCAGCCCGGGGAGCGCAGGTGGATGCTCGAGACGCACTGGGCCTCACACCCCTGCACCACGCAGCTCGGAGCGGCCATGTGGAAGTCGCCAGCCATCTCCTGGACAGGGGCGCACAGGTCAACGCTGCTGGCTGGCTCCACGCAACACCCCTGCACCTCGCTGTGGAGCGTGGCCACAGCCCCGCCGCCGAGCTTTTGCTGAGCCGAGGGGCTAGCCCTGCCCTGAGAACGCAGTGGGGTGAGGTGACCCAGGACCAGGTGGCCGAGGAGGGCGTGTCCCAGGCACAACCTCCCCTTTGCAGAGAGCAGAATGACTGCTAGGGTCCGACTGGTGTGGCTCAGGGGTTCAGCATCGACCAAGAACCAGGAGGACACGGTTCGATTCCTGGTCAGGGCACATGCCCGGGATTGGGGGCTTGATCCCCAGTGTGGGGTGTGCAGGAGATAGCCGATCAATGATTCTCTCTCATCACTGATATTTCTATCCCTCTCCCTCTCCTTTCCTCTCTGAAATCAATAAAAGTAGATTTTAAAAAACCAAGAATGGCCGTAACCAGTTTGGTAGGGTTCTATTTGTCATCCCATGATGAAATCAATCACTTATTTCCTTAAATTGAAGGTAGCTCTGCCAGCTTCAGAGCTCCCTAAAAATATTAACTGAGGCAAGTTCCTTCCAGAGAGTGAAAATATCTGAATTCTGTATACACTTGTGAAATTCCAGGACATTATCTCCTACATAATGACTATCATAAACTAAGGAGCCTGCTGCTTAAAGTTTCAACATGACTTATAGCTGACAAATGGAAAGTATTATCCCAGGTAAGCAATAAAATATATATTAAAAATAAAACCCAAGAATGACTGCCAGGGGCACGCAGCTTGGGGGGCCTGAGCCATACAGTGCAGGACGGGAGGATCCTGGCTCCCACAGCCATGGGAGTGTGCCAGGATCCCCTCTTCTGAGCTGAGACCTGCCTGGGTGGAGGGGAGGACAGACAGGAGTTCTTGGAACAGAAGCGGACAGTGGCTCGAGCCCAGCAATGGGCCTCTGGCCTGACCTGGGACTGCCCCACTGACTCCCAGGGGCGCATCGCCTCTGCAGTCCCAGCCTTCTCCACGTTCTCTGGTAGAGACACTGACTCATGGCCATAGATGTGACCACAGCCTGATGGCCTGCCCTTTGTCTGTCCACGGTGGGGGTGTCACCCTCAGCTCTCTCTGTCTCTGGGGGTAGCTCTTACTGTGCTATCTTTGATTTGGCATTTGTGGATTTGCATCCATTCATGTCAGGGCTGAACCCCTGGCCACAGTCGTTTACAGCTCCCCTGCGACCCAGAGCCCACACACCCACTAATATTCCCCACCCCAGGTCACCTTGGCCAGGCACCAGACAGCTAGGGGTGGCCCCTATGCAGCAAGGCCCCCAGGGATGATCCAACAAGCCAGTCCCAAGAGGTTTCCCTCCCTGCATTGCCTTTCCTGCTGGAACCCCAGTAAAGGCTCTAGTCTGAACCCCACTTCCCCACTCCTGCCTCCTCACTGATACTGGTCTCCCTGTGGCGCAATGGGCTCTGGCATGTCCCCTCCACTCAGCACATCCTATCTAATAAAAGAGAAACATGGTAATTGGCGTACAACCGCTACCCTTCCCATTGGTTAATCAGGGAAATATGCAAATTAACTGCCAGCCAAGATGGTAGCCGGCAGCCAGGCAGCTTGAAGCAAACATGAGGCTAGCTTGCTTCAGTGATGGAGGACTCCAATGTTCCCCGCCTGCCTTGCCGGCCTCTGAGCCTGCAGTTTAAGAAACATAGTAACAAATATAGAAGCTAAACAAAACCCCAGAAACCTGCTTTCAGCGAGCCCGGGATCTCAGAGCTGGAGTTATAGAACCGAAACAAACCAGATACCTGCTGTCAGCAGCGGAGGCCTAAGAGCTGGAGCCTCAGAGCTAAAGCTGGCCCAGAATTAAAAAAAGAAAAGAAAAAAAGGAACAGTTGGGAGCTTCAGTCGGCCTGAAAACAGCCCTCAGCCCCTCACCCAGGCTGGCCAGGCACCCCCGTGTTTCCCACACCCTGACCCGGGACACCCTTCAGTGCAAACCAGTGGGCCCCACCCATGTACCAGGCCTCTACCCTATATAGTAAAAGGGTAATATTCAAATTGACCCTAACAGCAGAACGACTGGGAATGACTGGTTACTATGACACACACTGAACACCAGGGGGCAGATGCTCAATGCAGGAGCTGCCCCCTGGTGGACAGGGCACTCCCACAGCGGGAGCT
>NW_006296809.1:512820-514825 GCF_000327345.1 Myotis davidii | reverse complement strand
CTTCCCCCCCGAGTGCACAAATTTTTGTGCACTGGTCCTCTAGTCCTATCTAATAAAAGAGTAATATGCAAATTGACCATCACTCCAATACAAAGATGGCTGCCCCCATGTGGTCAAAGATGGCCACCACAAGATGGCCAGCAGGGGAGGGCAGTTAGGGGCAACCAGGCCTGTAGGGGAGGACAGTTGGGCGGGGGGACCCAGGAATACAGGGGAGGGCAGTTGGGGGGAACCCAGGACTACAGGGAAGGGCAGTTGGGGGGGGGGGACCCAGAACTACAGGGGAGTGCAATTGTGGGGGATGCAGGCCTGCAGGGGAGGGCAGTTGGGGGCGACCAGGCCAGCAAGTGAGGGCAGTTGGGGGCGATCGGGCCAGCAGGGGAGCAGTTAGGCGTCGATCAGGCTGGTAGGGGTGTAGTTAGGGGGTGATCAGGCTGGCAGGCAGGGGAGTGGCTGGGAGCCAGCAGTCCTGGATTGTAAGAGGGAAGTCTGACTGCCTGTTTGTTGGGATCGGGCCTAAACGCGCAGTTGGACATCCCTCAAGGGGTCCCAAATTGGAGAGGGTGCAAACTGGAGTGAGGGACACAGCCCCCCTACCCCCTGCATGAATTTCACACATTGGGCCTCTAGTGTAAGTAATAAAAATCTCTCCCTGTTGCCACTCAGCCATCTCCATAAATGAAATCCCACCCCCCACCCCAAACAGTTGAAACAGAAGACAGCTGTCTCTGACTGTCCACCCCTGTACCCTAATAAAAGTCATTGCCTTTATTCAAAGCAGTTGCGCTTCAATCCAGGAACCAAGAGGTCGCCAGTTCAATTCCCAATTAGGGCACATGCCCAGATTGCAGGCTCAGCTAATCAATGATTTTCAATATTGATGTTTCTCTCTCTCTCTCTCTCTCTCTCTCTCTCTCTCTCTCTCTCCCCGTCTCCCTTCCTCTCTGAAATCGATAAAAATATATTTTTTAAAAAGGAAAGAAATGGAGCAAAATGTAAACGGTGCATTTGGGGAGAATGTATTATAGAATTCCTTCAAGTAGTGTTGCAACTTTCCTAGAATTTAAAATTACATCCAAAGAAAACATTATAAAGAAACTAGAGACCCAGTGCACAAAAATTTGTGCACTTGGGGGCGGTCCTTCAGCCTGGCCTGTGCCCTCTTGCAGTCTGGGACCCCTCAGGGGATGACCACCTGCTGGCTTAGGTCCGCTCCCCAGGAGATTGGGCCTAAGCTGGCAGTCAGACATCCCTCTGGCAGCCTGGGAGCCCTTGGGGGATGTCGACTTGCCAGCGGGGAGCAGGCCTAACCTGCAGTCGGACATCCTTAGCACTGCTGAGGAGGCGGGAGAGGCTCCCACCACCACTGCTGTACTGGCAGCTGTCAGCCTTCCCCCCCCCCCAGCTTCCACCACCTGCCCTGGGGCACCCTGCAGCTCCTTGCCAGCCGGGCCCTCCTTCCCTGCGGCCCTGCAGCCCTGCTCTGCCCTCCACCTGTTCTCCCTGGGTCACGCCCATACTCTGAGCGGAGTCTGCCTGTCTCGTTCAGCTGTGTTCTCGGTGCCTGAGAGTGGGTTTGGATCAACCCCACTGCACGCTTCCCTGCTTGCTGAGGCAGAAGCTGGCGTTGGGGGAAGAGCACCAGCTTGGATTGCTGCTGGTGGTGCTGCAGCCCGTGTGCCTGAACAGGGGCCCTGACCCCCGTGCACTGTTGCAGCAGCAGTTCGTGCAGAGCCTCTGCCGGGAGGTGTGGGCGCAACGTACAATTAGTTATTTTTTGTTGTTGTTAATTCTCACCCTCGGATGTTTTTCCATTGATTTTTAGAGAGGGGGGCAGGGAGCCAGAAACATCTGCGGCCTAGGTACTTGCCCTTCACTGGATTCAAACCCGGGACCCTTCAGTCTGCAGGCCAACGCTATCCACTGAGCCACACCAACTAGGGCTACAATTGGTTCTTAAGCATCTCAATGTTTTCTTATTTCAGCTCTGGATTATCGAATCACA
>NW_006296809.1:511738-512772 GCF_000327345.1 Myotis davidii | reverse complement strand
GTAGGTGAGGGAGTGATGGCTGTTTGCAGGCTGGTCATGCCCCCCAGCCACCCAAGCTCCCAGTGGAGGCCAGCCGGAGGCAGGTATCTGGGATTTATTTGTCTTCTGTAATTGAAACTTTGTTGCCTTGAGCTGAGTCTACAGCAGGCCAGGGCAAGCGGGAAGTTTGGCTTCCTCCATCACCGGGACAACCAAGCCTCCTGCTTCCTCCAGCTCCATGGCTACCTGCGCCATCTTGGTTGGGTTAATTTGCATATGGTCGCTCTGATTGGCTGGTGGGTGTGGCTTGGGCATATTGGAGGTGCAGTCAATTTGCATGTTTTTTTTTTATTAGATTAGATTGCACTTACTCTTTTGCCCCCTATTTTTTCTGGTAAAATACTCAGAACGCAAAGTTTACCAGTTTAAGCATTTCAAAGGGTCCAATGCTGTGGTGTTTAGGACTTTCACAGTTTATGCAACCGCTCCCACTACCCAGTGGCAGAAGGTGTCATCACTCCAAAGGAAACCCTGTCCCCAGGCCACTCCCCACGCCCCTCACGCCCCGTCTCCATGGGTGGGTGTCCGTGGACCCGCCCGTTTTGGGTATTCATGGGACGAAACCAAACAACACGTGGCCTTGGTGCCCTGCAGATTCCCGCCCATGGCCGGGGCTCCTGGGCCTGCACCGGCCCTTCAACCTCCGCAGGGCACACGGCAGCCCTGCTCATGGCGGATGGTCTATTATAGTGGTTCTCAACCTTTTGGCCCTTTAAATACAGTTCCTCATGTTGTGACCCAACCATAAAATTATTTTTGTTGCTACTTCATAACTGTAATGTTGTTACTGTTATGAATCGTAATGTAAACATCTGATATGCAGGATGGTCTTAGGCGACCCCTGTGAAAGGGTCATTCCTCCGCCAAAGGGGTCGCGACCCACAGGTTGAGAACCGCTGGTAGACTCTTGCTTCTCCACGGACTCCACCGCGGGAGTCCACGCCGACACCCAGAAGCTGGGGAGGAGGGGAGGGAGGCCCCAGGAGGCTGCGCGC
>NW_006296809.1:508213-511279 GCF_000327345.1 Myotis davidii | reverse complement strand
TCCATCGCGGCTCGGGCGCCGTGTCACCGCCGGCAGAGGGGCCTGGCCCCCGCCCTCTCCTCCCGCGGGGCCAGACCCCGTCCCCCTGCCGCTGCGGCGGAAACCTCAGCCCCGTTCTCCAGGCCTTTGTTTCTCTCGTTCTCACGCCTCTCGCCCCAAACCCCGCAGGACCCGGTGGCCAGGGTCCCCGCTCCGCCCAACCCGCCCCCTGTGCTGGAGGTGGCCGGGCCGTCCGTTCTAACAAGCCTGGGGCAGTTCTGATGCACAGACTTAGCACCACCGAGCTGGGAAGAAAGGACCCGAGCCTTCACCCCGAGTAAAGCAGGGGTCCTCACACTTTTTAAACAGGGGCCGGTTCACTGTCCCTCAGACCGTTGGAGGGCCGGACCATAGTTTAAAAAAAAAACCTATGAACAAATTCCCATGCACACTGCACATATCTTTTTTTGAAGTAAACAAAAACAAAACGTACAAATACAATATTTGTATTTGCATGTGGCCTGTGGGCCGTAGTTTGAGGACCCCTGGCTTAAAGAGAAAGAGAGGATGATGAAAGGAAGTAGAGGGTTTCATCCTCTAACCCTCTAACCAAGCCGTCTCACTGCCACAGTCCACCTGGCGAAGGGCCAGAAAGGAGGGTTCTGAGCAGCACAACATAAACCTGAGATTTATTGGCTGCTGCTTCTGAATATGGCCATCCTGCTGTGGCCTCTGGGGGGCATTTGCCAATGTAATCAGCACAGAAAGAGAGTCATTCCAGCCAGGGGTGTAAATCACCCTTCACAAAGCCGGGAGTTATACATGTGGCCCTAGATAAGGAGAGAAACTGATGTGGCCTCTTGTGCCCTTTCCTCCCTCCTCCTGCCCAGTCACGCCCATACTCTGAGCGGAGTCTGCCTGTCTCGTTCAGCTGTGTTCTCGGTGCCTGAGAGTGGGTTTGGATCAACCCCACTGCACGCTTCCCTGCTTGCTGAGGCAGAAGCTGGCGTTGGGGGAAGAGCACCAGCTTGGATTGCTGCTGGTGGTGCTGCAGCCCGTGTGCCTGAACAGGGGCCCTGACCCCCGTGCACTGTTGCAGCAGCAGTTCGTGCAGAGCCTCTGCCGGGAGGTGTGGGCGCAACGTACAATTAGTTATTTTTTGTTGTTGTTAATTCTCACCCTCGGATGTTTTTCCATTGATTTTTAGAGAGGGGGGCAGGGAGCCAGAAACATCTGCGGCCTAGGTACTTGCCCTTCACTGGATTCAAACCCGGGACCCTTCAGTCTGCAGGCCAACGCTATCCACTGAGCCACACCAACTAGGGCTACAATTGGTTCTTAAGCATCTCAATGTTTTCTTATTTCAGCTCTGGATTAATCGAATCACAGCTGCCGCCCAGGAGCACGGCCTGCATTACCCAGCGTTCGTTGGCAGTTTAGTTAAGGTATGGTTGAGGATGTGGTCTTGTTGGGATGTTGAATGTCGGTGGGAACCGGTCCAGCTGGCGTGACCCCACAGCCCGGCAGTGCAGTATTAGCACCTGAACGCGGATTCGTTATCTGGGTGGGGTCCTGTCAGTTCAGGGACTCTCCACGTTAGCTTTGCCCTTGTCCTGCTGGTGGTAGAATTGGAAATAGGCAAGACAAATACCCATTTCTCCATCCAGGGAAAAGGGCAGAAACACTTGGCTTTAACTTTAAAGTTTAATTTCACAGTGTTTTGCTCTGATGAGGCAGCAGAGAGAGTTGAAACTCATCCTATTTAATAAAAGCTTAATATGCTAAGTGTCCGGTCGTCCAGTCAACCAAAGTGTAATATGCTAATAATTGCTAAGGCTGCTCAACTGCTTGCTATGACGTGCACTGACCTCCAGGGGGCAGACGCTCCAACCGGTAGGTTAGCTTGCTGCTGGGGTCCAGCTGATTGGGACTGAGGGAGGCCGGGCTGGACACGCCCTGGCTGGCCATCCTCCTGTGTCCCTCCCTGGCCCCAGTCGTGTACCGGTGGGGTCCCTCAGCCTGGCCTGTGTCATCTCACAATTTGGGAACCCCTGGGGGGATGTCGGAGAGCCGGTTTCAGCCTGATCCCGCAGGCCACTAGTACTGTCTGGAGGGAAAATGTCTTGAAGAGGGTAGAGTAAAGGTGTGTCACAAAACCTTGGTAATTGTTCTGTTTGGTGTCTATGCTATTTTCTGAGGGGTTGGGTGTTGTGCTTCTATCTTGTACCAGTTTCTGTCCTTGGTACTTTTTTTTAAGCTTTTTATTACTTTACTTTGGTTAATCCTCACCTGAGGGTATTTTTTCCATTTTTTTAAAAAAATGTTATTGATTTCAGAGAGGAAGAGAGAGGGATAGATAGAAACATCAATGATGAGAATCATTGATTGGCAGCCTTCTGCACGTCCCCTACTGAGGATTGAGCCCACCACCCAGGCACATGCCCTGACCAGGAATCAAACTGGCAACCTTTTGGTGAATGGAACGACACTCGCCCCTCCCCCCCATCCCCCGCTTATTGATTTGAGAGAGAGAGAGAGAGAGAGGGAGGGAGGGAGGGAGGAAGGGAGAGGGATAGAGGCCTAAATGTGAAAGTGGAACATTGATTGGCAGCCTTCTGCCTGCCCCCTACTGGGGATCGAGCCCACCACTTAGGGCTGTGAAGGGACTAGGAATGAGACTGTCAACCTTTCGGTGCACAGCACAGGACAATGCCCAGCCAACTAAGCCACACCAGCCGGGGCTCAGTTTTCCAAAGTCGCCTGCAGATTGACTTGACCGGCGACTTGGTTTGGCTGTCCGGTGGGAATTGGGAATGCCAGTGTGGGTCCCTGCTTCCTCTCCTCCTGTCTTATCGTTTGTAAATGGGAGTTGTCATTTCCTCTTCTGAACTGACGTCAAGGCTTACCCCAGGCCCACAGTCGTCGCCTGTCTGGGTGAGGATCACTGACCCTAAACAGGATCCTTGGTTTTCTGGCATCAGGACTGGATGCCAGCCTCCTCTCCGTCACCTCCTGCAGGGAAGCCCTCCCTTCCTTGTCCACATTCGTCCTCCAGCGTCCTGCTTGGAGGGATTCCCCTCTCCCCCT
>NW_006296809.1:495093-508172 GCF_000327345.1 Myotis davidii | reverse complement strand
CCCCCTCCCCCTCTCGCCTCCCCAAACACGGTGTCCTTTGAAGGCAGAGCCTGACCTGCACCCGAGCAGGACGGGCTCCTAGGCATTGATCCAGCTCCCGCGCTGGGACCAGGAGCTCGGCACATGCTCTTCTGCTGCAGAGAAACGCATTCTGATGCTGAGACAGGCTCTGCCTCTCTTCACAGTGCCAGGTGGAGCTCAACAGGAAAGTGCTGGCCGACCTGGCCATCTATGAACCAAAGACTTTTAAATCCTTGGCTGCTTTGGCCAAAAGGAGGCGAGAGGAAGGATTTGCCGCCGCCTTGGGGGACGGGAAGGAGCCTGAAGGCATATTCTCCAGGGTGGTGCAGTACCACTGAGGGCCTTCTGCAGCGCCCTCTGCAGCGGCGTCGTAGGAAAAGGCGTTCCCCATGACCATCATGAAAACGGGCGAGAATCCTTGGCCAGGAACGAGTTAGGCTTGACTTGCAGTTGTGTTACTTGACATCTCAGTCAAGGAAAGGCCTGTCTGTCCTCCTCGGGACAGACCAGCGGCCGCTTGTAGATTGTGTCAATAAAGCTGTGTGCTGGTCAGCGTCTTCACTGTGTCCTCTGGCGTCAAGCAGACACCTCTGTGCTCTCCCTCCATGTGGGGGGAGAGGCTGTCAGGGTGAGGGGTCAGTTAGCATCTGCCTTCCTCTGGGAACCTTGGGTCCTCTCCCGAAAGTGAGGTGTTTGCACCAGGACTCTGAAGTCTGACCCTGGCTCCCCACAGCACTCTGGTGCCCACCCAGCACACAGGCCCCCGCCCGCTGACTGCCTATGCCTGCCTCCGCCCTCTACCCTTCCCGCCTTCCCAGCGGGGACCCTGTGCCAGCCTGTTTCCCTGCTGTCTCCCTTGTTCCCCAGGCCAGGAGGGGCAGCAGCCAGGGGGCTCTTCTGGTCCCACTCACCTTAGCCCCCAAGGATGGGTGATCACCTGGGAAGACCCCTCCCCCAAATACGCCACTTGAGTCCAGAGGCAAGCCCAGGAGTAAGTTCTCAGCATGCTCGCCCCACTGATACTGCACAGCAGCTGTGCCAGCCCTGGCCCCGCCCCCTCATCCCGGACATCACCCTATGGGAGATGCAGGGTGCTCCCGCCTCTCAGGGCCAGGCCTTCGCCTTCTGGGAGCTGGTTCCACGCTCAGCCTCAGCCCCTGTACTGAGACCACTCACTTCTGGGGCATGTTCTGCCTCAGCCCCACTCTGGTCTCCACCTCTGGCCTGTTAGCGTCTGCATTCACCCCAATGGCTCTCATCAAAGCCATCGTCTGAACCCTATCCAACCGTTCCTGTCAGCCCTGGACCCCAAAGGACCATGCACTCCCCTCCCCCTCACTCCCCTCTAGGGCTCTGCCGGCCCAAAGCAGCATTCACTGCTTGCTGGTGACTCCTGCATTTTTCCCCGTCTTCCCCCACTTTTTTTTTTAAATCCTCACCCAAGAGGTGAGATCTATTTTCCATTGATTTTTAGAGCGTGGAGGGGAGGGAGAGAAAAACATTGATTGGTTGGCTCCTTGCTCCGACAGAGGCAGGGATGGAACCTGCAACTGAGAATCAAACCCTTGACCCTTTGGTCCGTGGGCTGATGCTCTAACCACTGAGCAAAAATGGCAGGGCCGTCTTCACTCTTTTTTTAGAATATATTTTATTGATTCTTACAGAGAGGAGGGGAGAGGGACAGAGAGTTAGAAACATCGATGAGAGACATGGATCAGCTGCCTCCTGCACACTCCCTACTGGGGATGTGCCCGCAACGAGGTACATGCCCTTGACCAGAATCGAACCTGGGACCCTTCAGTCCGCAGGCCGAGGCTCTATCCACTGAGCCAAACCAGTCAGGGCTTCCCTCCACTCTTACTGCCCCCACGCTGGGTCCTGTGGTGACACCATCCTCCATCCTTTGCCAGCAGTCTCCTGGAGGTCCTCTGGGTTCCTTCCTCAGACTCAACACCCACCTCCAACCCCCATCCAGAGCCGGTCAGGTCATGCCCATCTATTGCCTGGTGACCTGCCCACTTTCCTCCATCCTCACTGCAGGCCAACATCCCTTCTGGCTCCAGTCACTGCACTGGCCTAAGAACCCCCTCCCGGCCCTTGTCACCGTGTGCGATGATGGCCACTAGACTGGAAACATTTCAAGGCTTGGGGACGAGTCTTGTTCCCTCTCGTTGCACCTCGTGCAGGGCTGGACTATGTGCACAAGGTGCTCAGTGCACACGCTCGTCAGTAAATGGCTCCTGGGCAACAGGGTGGGGGACACAAGGAGCCCTTGGTGTGGTGTGGGCACAAAGCCCTGCTGTGGCGGAGCTGCCTTTATCTCAGTCAAGGATGGAGGGGGGGAGGTGGCAGACAACTGCGGGCTGCTCCCAGCCCTCCCCCTCCAACCACCGGACCATTTCCCTTCCCGGGCCTGGGCCTGCCTGGATAGAGCCACAAGCTGTTTGCTGGGGCTTCCAGACAAGAAGTTACTCCTCTCCCACCATTAGCTCTGGTGAGCGTTTGGGACAACTAGCAACAGATGAGGAATATTGCATGCTCCTCTGGTACAGCTGTGAGAGCAGCACGCTGTCAGGTGACGTCACTACCACCAGACGCTGGCAGCCACTGACCCAGAGAGCATTGGATACAACCGACCAGGAAGTGGGGGGTCAGTGGAGTGAGGAGTTCATCCGGGTGTCCGCACCTCCAGAGCTCCCACTGCTGGTAGGAAGAAGTCCGAGGCCTTCACCACAGCCCCTGGGACATCCCGGCCTGGCCCCCTGCCCACGATGCCTTTCCTTGGGGTGCCATGGGCTTTGGAGAAACATGGAGTTCGGTGTTTCCAGCTACCCCTCTTCCCTGTGAAGTCAATTCTGCTTTGTTCTGTCTTTGGCTCCATTCTGAATGCAAGAACTCTGGTGACTTATTATTTGCAACCCAAACGCTGGGCTCACCAAGAACTGGAGAGCAGTGACGCCAGTCGCCACGTATTAACGCAGGCAAACAGAACACAAGAGCCCTCTAAGAACCAAACCCAGAAAGCTTCACAACACAAAGGCGGGAGGTCGGGTCCGGGAGAACCTTCCCTTTAGCTCCGAGCCGAGGAGGAAAACGGAGCTTCGCTGGCCCTGTGGGCGCCGCACCTGCCCGCTCACCGGACCTGGAGCTACGGGGACAAGGGGTCTTCTCTGGGTCCCGGATGAGCCCCAAATATGCCGGACGTAAGGAGGGGAGTGGGAGATTGCAATCCGAAATCTGTCGTCAAGGCCGGCCAAGTGGAGGTTTCCGTCCGGAGGAAAATGGGTGCAGTACAGTCGAGAGCGGAAGAGGAAGTTAAGGGCAGGGGCCCGTCACCACCATGGGGCTGGGTGTTCCCGGCGACGAGGGTGCGAGAGCCCCTCCTGCACGCGTCTAGGTCAACCTTTCTGACCTAAATGTTGACACCCTCAAACACCTGGGGGTCCCGCCAGGCTCGGGGACGCAGCCCACAGCGGAAGAGCAGCTGCGGACCCCGGCGCGTGCCCTGGTGGAGGTGTCGTCCCGCCGGGTCACACCGCCCGCGCCACGGGCCCTCACCCAATGCCTTCCGGTGCCCGAAAACCCTTTCGGGAACAACCGGGCCCCCAAGAAGCCTTCGGGCTCCCGAACTCTCGAGCTGGTGAGGAAGAGGCAGCTCCGCCGGGACGGCGCAGGGCGGAACCTGCAGCGAGCGCTTCCGGGTTAAGGCCCAGACCGCAGTCTCTTCCGGGCATGCGGGGCCCCCTGGGTAAGGAGCAGGTCCCCCGCCCGCGCCGGGTTCCGACTTCGGGCGCGACGCTCACGGGCAGTTCTACTAGCCAATAGTGGCAAAGCCTCCTTCTAAAAGATAGTCATAATGTTTCAACTAGTGATAAATTGGTGGATGCACAAAATATAAACCCTGCACTTGCAAATGATTTGCTAATGTAGAGTTCTTTAAAAAGCGAAAAATAAACCTCACTTTCGACCACTTTTATTAGCAAGGTTTTTTTTTACTTGCTAATAGATGACAGATTAGAGAATTAAAGCAGCCAGCTACATAGAGTATTTACATCTCACTGTTAGTACCAGTACAGATTTTTAATTGCCCGTAGATCTCTCCATGACACTAAGGGAATATGTCTATGTTGCTGAGCAACAAGATGTTGGCATGAAAATCCCAGTGGCTCAAAAGAACATAGCTTAAAAGCTCAGGTAGTTTTATAAAAAAAAGAAAAAAGAAAGAAAAGAAAGAAAACGTGTGTTTTTCTGCTCCGCCCCGGGCCCTGCGGATCTCGGGTCGTGCGCGTTTCAAGCGACGGCACCCGTTGTGTCTTCCAGGTGGCCATGGCGACGGGGCAGGTGCTGTTCCAGCGTTTCTTCTACACCAAGTCCTTTGTGAAGCATTCCATGGAGGTAGGGGTTCCGCCCGGTTCCCCTGAACCGTGTGGGGGGACCAGGGTGGGTCCCTCCGGGGGGCTCCTGGGAACGGGGCAGCGCCGCCCTGGGGGGTCGGGAAGCCCCTCTTCCTGGGGCGCCCGCTCGGGGCCCTCCTCACCCTGGAGCCGCTGGAGGCCGGCTCTGGCGCAAACACCTGCTGTTGCCATTCAGCACGTGTCGATGGCCTGCGTGCACCTGGCCTCCAAGATCGAGGAGGCTCCGCGGCGGATCCGGGATGTCATGAACGTCTTCCACCGCCTCCGGCAGCTGCGGGAGAAGAAGTGAGTCGCACCTGCCCGCCGCCGCCTCGCGGTTGTAAGGGACACGTTCCTGGAGCAGAACCCAGGGTGGGGGGTGTTTGCTGTTGGTCCTCACCCGAGGATAGCTCCCCTTGGTCTTCAGAGAGGGAAGAGAGAGAGCGATGTGCGAGACACGTTGATGGTTGCCTCCCGCACGCCCTGGGCCAGAGATGCAACTGAGGTCCGCCCTTGACGGGGATCGAACCCGGGACCCTTGGTCTGCAGGCCGATGCTCTATCCACTCAGCCAAGCTGGCTAGGGCCAGGGTGTGAGGTTTTTAGACGCGTGGCCAGAAGGGGGCCTGTGCCCCGGGGTCCCCAACACGCTGCCGAATGTGTTTAGGGGGCAGGTGCGGAGGGCACTGGCCTCAGGTTGCTGGGTGGGGTTCCCCGTTTCCTGAAGCTGAGGGAAGTCCTTAGGGAACCAGCCTGGCTTCTAAAGGTTGTGCTTCAGCCGGTGGCTCAGTGGTCGAGCCTGGGCCTGTGGGTCAGGAAGTCGCGGCTGGGTCCCCATCTGGGCACTCGTCTGGGTTGTGGGCACCACCCCAGTAGGGAGCATGCAGGAGGCAGCCAGTCCTCACCACCGATGTTTCTATCGCTCTGTCTCCCGTCCTCTCTCTGCAATCGGTAAAATGTATTTAAAAGCAATAGTAATAAAGGTGGTGCCTCCTTTGGCTCATTCATCCCCAACACAGGCCCCTGTTCCTGCAGCCGGAGAGCATGGGCCCCGGTGCGGGAGGTCTGAGCGCGGTGGGGCCGGGAGGCTGCGGAGGGGGTTAGCGCTGGCCCTGTAGGAAGACCTTGGGGTCGAAGGACGGGACCTTGCCGTGTCTGTTCTGGGTGTTTATAGTAGATTCCCATGGGGTGGGGGTGGGGGGGTGGCTAAAGGATTTGAAAGCGTCGTTTTGTTTGACACACTCTCCGCTGTGCTGTCTAGGAAACCGGCGCCGCTCCTGCTGGATCAAGAGTATGTGAACCTGAAGAACCAGATCATAAAGGCGGAGAGACGGGTCCTCAAGGAGCTGGGCTTCTGCGTCCACGTGAAGCACCCGCACAAGGTGGGTCTGGGCCGCGGGGCCGCGGGGTCACTGGAGTCACTGCCTCCTTCCCCCCGAGACCGGAACTCCGGGACAAGTGTGTGTCCCTGCCGGCTGTCCGTTCTGTCCGTCATCTGAAAGCGCTCCTTACCGTCAGCCTCTCGTGTTTCCTGCTCACCTTGGGTGTTTCTCAGAGCTTTGGGAGGGGCCTTTATGTTTGGTCTTTCAGGAATCGTGATGAAGTTGTACAAATGGCACCTGTCCGTTCACCTTTTTCTTTTTCAACAATTGTTTTTTAGTCCTCACTTGATACGTTTTTGCTTTAAAAGAAAAGATTTTAGTGAGAGAGAGAGAGAAATATTGACTGCTTGCCTCCCGTATGTGCCCCAGCTGGCGATCAGGAACTTGCCGCCTTTTGGGACGGAGGACAACCTCCCACCACTGAGCCACCTGGCCAGGTCTCAACAGCTAATTTTCTGAAGTTGCTTTAGTAATGGCTTCATCTCCTCTTATAACAGCCGTTTTGCGGGGAGTGTTAGCTGAGAAGCTAGGCTACTGTAGGATATTCTGGTTCCTTCTTTGTTTTGTTCTTGTTTATTTTGACATTGATTTTGGGGGCTGGGGATCTGTTCCTCCACTTACTTCGCATTCGTTGGCTGCTGCCTGTGTGCGCCCTGGAACCCCTGCCTTTGGGTATGGGGACAATGCCCTAACCAACTAGCTACCCAGCCAGGGCCCAAAGCTTGTTTTATTTATTTATTTTTAAAAGTTAACCTATTTTAAAAATATATTTTTATTGCTTTCAGAGATTAAGGGAGAGGAGAGATAGAAATATCAATGATGAGAATCATTGATCAGCTGCCTCCTGCATGCCCCCTACTGGGGATCAAGCCTGCAACCTGGGCATGTGCCCTTGACATGAATTGAACCTGGGACCTTCATTCTGCAGGCCGACGCTCTATCCACACAGCCAAACCAGCCAGGGCCCAAAGCTTGTTTTAAAAATTATTGCTATTTGCATCTTTTTCATCCCCTTGTTATTGGGGGCCTTCCTCATACTCTCTTTTTTATTTGACTTTCTGGCATTAATTCAAAACCTCAGTCAGTTGCCATAGATTTAAGAGCTTTTTTTCATTTGCTGGAAGTATTTTCACACCGTGTTTTGTGTAAGTTGGTGATGGGGTGCAGAGCTGTTGAGGGCAGGCTGATGTCACGGGTGAAAAACAAGGCCTTCCCTGTGGGTGCAGGTTGGGCCTTGTGCTTTCTGGCTGCCTGGTGCAAAGGCAGGGAGATGTCAGCACAAAGCCCTCCAGCTGAGCTGTCCACGGGGCGTGACCAGGAGCCACCCTGGGATCTAGCATGAGACTTACTTGCTGCGTGGGCGCCCTCAAGATCTGAGATCTGGATTCCAAGGTTCTTGGTAATAATTGCCTGACCCGTATCTTCCAGATAATCGTTATGTACCTTCAGGTGTTAGAGTGTGAGCGTAACCAACACCTGGTCCAGACCTCATGGTGAGTTGATTTTCCTTGTTTTATGAGACCAGCGGGGCAGGCAGGAATATGTGGCTTTAAGGCACGTGGGCAGTGGGTAGTCGGTCCCATGACGTGGCTGTGGGCTAGAGCTATCTGAGTGCCCAGTGTTCCTGCCATGTAAATTCCAACCAGCCTCCCACATATCAGGCACTAGTGTGATGGTAAGGTGGCCCACACCTGCCCCTGACCCCCGAGAGCAGTCGGCAGGCTTCCTGTGGGGGCTGTAGACGGGCTCTTAGCCACGGGTGCGGGCGGAGTCTTAGTCCTGTCTCTCCTGTGCAATTGCTCCCAGCCGTCTCCACTGAAGAGTCCTGTGGGAGAGGGGTGTAAAGTGCGTGTACAATTCTGGGGACTGGTTTTAAGGCCTATGTTAGAAGTGAAGCCCGAGGTCACAGGGTAGTGCTGGGTGTTCTGTGAGCTTTCCCCGCGGAGTTAGGTCTGTAAGGGTCATATTGTGCTGCCTGAATTGTCTGGTGCTGTGCTGTGTCCAAGAGAACCCGTTTTGACTTTTCTTTTCTGTACTCTTTCAATCAAAGGGGAGCCTCTGAGGGTAAGTGACTAAGACTCCTCCTCTGCTGCCCACGCGCTTCGGTGCAGGGACAGCGGCCGTCCTCAGCCACTCCCGGGCAGGCTCACCGAAGGCTGGCCTGATGGTGGTATGCTCACGATAGTCTAGTGCTGGCCGACGCTGCTGTGGTTCTGATGGTTGCGCTTCTTGTTAACCTCTGTCGTGCTTTGGTAATTGTATTGATTAGACTTGATAACTGTCTTGACTTGAATTTTGTCCCTTTAAAACTGCTGTACCTACCTGTGCACTAAAGATGCAATACCTGTCTTTGAGAAAAATCTATGGAAAGCTGTAAGAATTGGCTGATGGGAACTGGGACTTGAGTATGGATTATGGCATCATTTCTGCAGGTTCTAGGGCTGCCCTTTTCAGCGGCTGCGTAAAGGTAATGCATCTTTAGATGACCCCACGGGCACTTTATATTGTAACATTTCAAATGTAGCAATCAGCTTAAGTATATGTTTGAGGATTTGTTTTGTTTTTAGGACTTAAAAGTTAGTAGATTAATATTATCATCACTATTTGAGTATTGAAAATGTTTTATTAAGACCAGAAAACTTCTCGATGGTTATGTGTATGAAATGTTTGAACTGTTCATTTGCAATGCTCTGGTTCCCGGGTCTTGGTCCCCTCACACTTTTTCTCGGTCACCTCCTGGTGCCGCCCGTCACGTGCAGAGCTTGAGAAACCTTGGAGTGGATTTGTCTGTCACCTTCTCCGGGGCTTGGGAGCAACGATACCGGGTGGGGGTGGGGGGATATCAGGCACATCACAGCAGGATTTGGCTCGCCTGCGGGTGCAGCCTGACTCAGGCTTGTCATGTTGGGGTGTGTTGGGAGCAGTGACTGTGTGACTGTTCGACTGTTCTCTCATGGAATTAATCCTTGTGTGTGCAATCATATAAAGTTTCATATGAGGTCAGATTTTGCTCTGTTAAATCTTAGAAAATACATATGAAAGAAAATGTTAAATGTAGCCAATTTTAAAATGTTACCTTTTAAAAATGCAAGTTATTTTTGTATTTCTGTTTTCTATGATACAGTTTTTAAATGTACTGATTATGGTGAAATTGTAGTATTTTGATGCTCTTGTCTGATTTTATGAATATTCATTTTAAGACTCCTTGTTGAAATGGGACAGTTTGGAAATGATTCTTGGATAGGCCTGAGAAGAGGACTGCCCTCGGGCACTGAGCCCTCCTGGCCTGCTGTTCCCATGCTCCCAGGGCGATGCTCCCTTCCGAGCGGACTCCCTCATGGAAGAAGGAGGGCCAGGCTGTGGACACCTCTTGAAGGAAGAGGAACGCAAGAGGACGGCTGGTCTCGGAAAAGCCTGGTGGCTCCGTGCTCGGCAGTCCATTGAGTTTGCATGTTTCTCTGCACTACGGATTCTGAGCGCTTAGATTTCTTTAACCAAGTACTTTCTCACCCCTGTTTTCTTTCTGAGGCATTGTGCTTTGCATGAGAGCAGGCCAAAGTTGAGAGGGAAAAGTAAAGTTAAAGTTGGTTCTCTTTCATAGCAACACCGATTGACATTCAGCCAGCTTAAAAATTTTTTGCCAACAATTTCCCCATCTAACTGTCCTGTGTTCAGAGAAAACAGAACGTTTTTTTCCTGAACTCAAGCGTCACAGGACTGTATCTCCGGTCCTAGCAGTAGGCTCCTTAGAGGAGCAGTGGCCTCCCTAGATAAGGCCGATGGGTGTCCTGGGTTGCCGGGGTGTTGCAATTCTTCCTACACTTGGTTTCAGGAATTACATGAATGACAGCCTTCGCACAGATGTGTTTGTGAGGTTCCAGCCCGAGAGCATCGCCTGTGCCTGCATTTACCTTGCAGCCCGGACACTGGAGGTCAGTGCTGCGCCCCAGGCCCTTTCTCCAGCCTCCAGAACGCTGAGGTGTCGGGTTCAGATTGTGCTTTGGTGACCAGCAGGGTGGCTTTGACTTCACTGAGCCCTTGTTGGCGTGAGGACAAGCATAACCGGCAGCATTTGTTTTCAGATTCCTCTGCCCAATCGTCCCCATTGGTTTCTTTTGTTTGGAGCAACTGAAGAAGAGATTCAAGAAATCTGCCTGAAGACCCTGCAGCTCTACACTCGGAAAAAGGTGGTTCTGTGTGTGTTTTTCATGTGACATGTTTGTGTGTGACTAGAAGCACCTGTTTCTGAACGGATGGACTTGGCTCCTCCAGGTTGACCTGACACACCTGGAAAGTGAGGTGGACAAGAGGAAGCACGCCATGGACGAGGCAAAGGCGCAAGCCAGGGGCCTGCTGCCCAGCAGCGCCCCTGCCCTGGACAGCACCTCAGGGTTCTCGCCTGCCCCGAAGCCCGGTGAGTCTGCTTCCTACAGGCCACCCTCCTTCCTGCAGACGGGTCTGCGCTCCTCAGGCACCGGGTCTGCCACGGGCACTTGGTGACCTTGGAGATGAGACAGGACTCCTCAAGGGATTGGCTTTCCTCGGTTCATTGTCATGGCAAGGGCTGTGGACGGGCTTTCCAAAACGTTTTTGTTTACCCAGCCGACCCGGGTGTAGAGATGGGGCGCCCTCCACTATGTCCTCAGGGCCGAGAGTTAGCACGACACCTTTCCCAGTCCCTGTGGGAAGCTGGGCCAGACAGGCAGCCCTTCTGCCTCTCTCCAGTGCATGCTCAGGTCCTTAGTCCCGGGCTGGGAGCAGGAAGTCACCGTTAGCATGTGTCTCCGTGAGTTCCATAGGTGGCGTTACATTGCTCTGCTAACCTGTTTTGTAACAGTGGTTTTCTGAATGTCGGGTCTGAACTTCTTGTGCTTGGTTCTAGCGGAATCTCCCAAAGAAGGTAAAGGGAACAAGGCTTCCCCACTCTCCGTGAAGACCACCAAGAGGAAACCAGAGGGTGTGAAGAAAGCTAAGGCGGACAGCCCGGTGAACGGGTGAGTGAGTGCCTGGGTGCCCCAGTGGCTGTGGGGGTTGGCGGAGCACGGGTCTATAACTGCTGCTCCCTATTCTCAGGTTGCCAAAGGGGCGAGGCAGTCAGAGTCGGAGCGGGAGCCGTGAGCAGAGCTACTCGAGGTCCCCATCGCGATCCGCTTCTCCTAAGAGGAGGTGTGTGCCTGAGGGGCCTGCATCTGGCGGGTGGGTGTTTTTCCCAGGGTGCGGAGATGAGGTGTTTGGGGTACTTGGTCATTGCTTGGTGCTGCTGGTCTTCACAGGAAAAGTGATAGCGGCTCGACTACTGGGGGGTCCAAGTCCCAAAGCCGTTCGCGGAGCCGGAGTGACTCACCCCCAAGACAAGCGCACCGAGGCGCTCCCTACAAAGGCTCCAAGGTGAGGAGCTATCGCAAGTCCAAGGACTGCAAGTACCCTGCCCAGAAGCCACACAAGTCTCGGAGCCGCAGCTCTTCGCGCTCGCGAAGCCGCTCACGGGAGCGGGCAGATAATTCTGGAAAGTACAAGAAGAAGAGTCATTACTATAGAGATCAGCGACGGGAGCGTTCAAGGTCTTATGAGCGAACAGGCCACCGCTACGAGCGGGACCACCCCGGACACAGCAGGCATCGGAGGTGAGGCCTGGGGTCCGAGAGCTGCCCTCCACCCTCAGCGTGGCTGACTGTGGCTCAACTCTCTTTGTAAATGGTGGTTGACTCTGGACCTGGTGATGAATTTGGAGATGGAACCGAGAGGATGGCACCGTGCCCTCCAGGTTGGCCTGGGCGAGGTGCACCCCGGTCCTGGTGCAGGGCCCGTCTCGGCCGCAGAGATGGCGCACATGCCGGTGGTGTGGATCGGTGCTAATGACAGGCTGTCTTCACTCCCATCCCGACACTCAATTACGTTAAACCAACAAAATGACTTTTAGGACCTTTGCCTATATTAGGTTGTACTTATGTACATATTTTACAGTATTTCACAATGAGAAAATGGCCTTAATAGCCCCTATTCTCTATCCACGTTGTAAATAAACATGTGTTTAATACAAGTTAAAGCTATATATGAGAACTCAGAACTTGAATTCTGTCAGCCTAAAACTTGTGTAGAGAATTCTGATTTTTAAAATGTGAAGGTATTTAGATCTGTGTTGAAAGTCGTATATTTTTATCTGCGATGCTGAGTGCAGGCCACCAGCTCCTAAATAGAGGTTTCCTATATATGCATTTTATGTGGTTGAATAAACACAATTCTCTCTACTCAGGATATTTGGATGTTAAAGGATTCGTAGTTTGTCCTGCTTGTTGCTGCGCCCGGCCCGCAGCGCCCCATCTCGTGGTGTCTGTGCTGCCGCCTCTGATCTCATTAGAGCTGTTTTCTCTCAGGCTCCTGTGCCTGCTGTCAGAGGCTGGGGCCCCGCGGTCTGCCCGTTCCACAAAGGCTGCTCCCTGTGGGCAAGGGAAGGTGGGAGGAGTCCAGACAGCCTGCAGCCGCCGCACGGTCTGTGACCATTTGGAGCATCACCCCTGGCCGTGTCCCCGTGGGGTGGCAGGCAGGTGGACAGGTAGTGGCCCAGGGGAGCAGGATGGGCCTTGCTGTTTCCCAGTCAGTGGGCCTGTCATGTGCCCAGTTTGGGCGCTCCCCAGACCAGCGCCCCCATCAGGTGGGAGGGCACTGGTGCCATGGGGCCGAGGAGATGTGGAAGCAACAGGGTCAGCGCCCAGGTTCCAGGTGGTGCTCTTTATGACCAAATCATAGAAGCCCGGATGCTGCAGCGAGGTGGGCTGGCTGCACGTTCAGACCTTCCTGCTCGGGCAGCCCCTCGGGACGGGAGGGCACGGCGCCATCCTGTGGCCTCAGTGGAGAGCCGGGTCTGGGCCTGTGGTTTCGGCCGCCCTCCCTCGGGTGGACGCAGCGCTCATTGCTTAATGAGGTTGGGGCCTGAGATGGCTGGACTGGCTGGTGGAGCCACCAACGGGCACTGCACCCTTCTCCTCCCCGGCACCCCTGCCGGTCCTTCCAGCCCAGTCCAGGCCTGAGGGAGAAGGGGTCGCGGGGCCCTGGGAGCCCCCACCCTGAGAAGCAACCGGCTCAGCCAAACCCAGTCCTCGCCCGAGGCTCTTTTGGGTTTTGGACAAAAACTGAAGTTTCTGATTTCTCTTTCCACAGGATCAGTTTGGGAGTTCGCTTTAAAAAGGAAAGGAACTCCACCTCTGCAAGGCGCGGGCCTCCGCACTGGCGGGAGAGGAGGCAGCCACTCCAAGGGGCTGGGGCGGGGCGCTCCCGGTGCCCGA
>NW_006296809.1:494696-495004 GCF_000327345.1 Myotis davidii | reverse complement strand
GCGTATCCAGCCTCCAGCCCCAGCGGGTGCAGTACCGCAGTCGCTTTGGTCGCCCCGCGCACTCCACTTCCGTCGCCGGGATCACAGGCCTGTCGCAGTTCCGGAACCTCCCTTCCGCCTGCCTCGGCGAACGAGTCCTGCTGGGCGCGAGTTCGGCCGCGCAGGCGCAGAGGGCTTCCCCTGGGATTCTGGGAGATGTAGTTTTCTCAATGGATCCGCAGGGCTGCGGGCGTGGCGTGGCGGCTCCTCTGGCCGGAAACCGTGGCTTTCTGGGCCCGCTGGGGCCTGAGCCGACGCGGAGTCGGGCT